>NW_025747945.1:0-43157 GCF_021184085.1 Oncorhynchus gorbuscha | reverse complement strand
GTTAGAGTGTAGAGGTGGCAGGTAGTCTAGTGGTTAGAGTGTAGAGGAGGCAGGTAGCCTAGTGGTTAGAGTGTTGAGGTGGCAGGTAGCCTAGTGGTTAGAGTGTAGAGGTGGCTGGGTAGTCTAGTGGTTAGAGTGTAGAGGTGGCAGGTAGTCTAGTGGTTAGAGTGTAGAGGACGCAGGTAGCCTAGTGGTTAGAGTGTAGAGGTGGCAGGTAGCCTAGTGGTTAGAGTGTAGGGGAGGCAGGTAGACTAGTGGTTAGGAGTGTAGAGGAGGCAGGGTAGCCTAGTGGTTAGACTGTAGAGGTGTCAGGGTAGCCTGTGTGGTTAGAGTGTAGAGGAGGCAGGTAGCCTAGTGGTTAGAGTGTAGAGGAGGCAGGGTAGCCTAGTGGTTAGAGGTAGAGGCGGCAGGTAGCCCAGTGGTTAGAGTGTAGAGGAGGCAGGGTAGCCTAGGCAGAGGAGGCAGGTAGCCAGTGGTTAGAGGCAGAGGAGGCAGGTAGCCCAGTGGTTAGAGTGTAGAGGAGGCAGGTAGCCTAGTGGTTAGAGTGTAGAGGGAGGCAGGGTAGGCTAGTGGTTAGAGTGTAGAGGAGGCAGGTAGCCTAGTGGTTAGAGTGTAGAGGAGGCAGGGTAGCCCAGTGGTTAGAGTGTAGAGAGGCAGTGTAGAGGTTAGGAGTGTAGAGGTGGCAGGGTAGCCTAGTGGTTAGAGTGTAGAGGTGGCAGGGCAGTCCTAGTGGTTAGAGTGCAGAGGCGGCAGGGCAGCCTAGTGGTTAGAGTGTAGAGGGAGGCAGGTAGCCCAGTGGTTAGAGTGCAGGAGAGGCAGGGTAGCCTAGTGGTTAGAGTGTAGAGGAGGCAGGGTAGCCTAGTGGTTAGAGTGTAAAGGTGGTAGGGCCTAGTGGTTAGAGGTAGAGGAGGCAGGTAGCCTAGTGGTTAGGAGTGTAGAGGAGGCAGGTAGCCTAGTGGTTAGAGTGTAGAGGAGGCAGGTAGCCTAGTGGTTAGAGTGTAGAGGAGCCAGGTAGCCTAGTGGTTAGAGTGTAGAGGCAGGCAGGGCAGCCCAGTGGTTAGAGTGCAGGAGGTGGCAGGCAGGTCCATGGGTTAGAGTGTAGAGGTGGCAGGTAGTCTAGTGGTTAGAGTGTGTAAGAGAGGCAGGTAGTCTAGTGGTTAGAGTGTAGAGGTGGTAGTCTAGTGGTTAGAGTGTAGAGGTGGCAGGTAGTCTAGTGGTTAGAGTGTAGAGGTGGCTGGGTAGTCTAGTGGTTAGAGTGTAGAGGTGGCAGGTAGTCTAGTGGTTAGAGTGTAGAGGAGGCAGGTAGTCTAGTGGTTAGAGTGTAGAGGTGGCAGATAGCCTAGTGGTTAGAGCATTGGGCCAGTAACCAGCAGGTAGCCTAGTGGTTAGAGCGTTGGACTAGTAACCAGCAGGTAGCCTAGTGGTTAGAGTGTTGGACTAGTAACCAGCAGGTAGCCTAGTGGTTAGAGCGTTGGGCCAGTAACCAGCAGGTAGCCTAGTGGTTAGAGCGTTGGACCAGTAACCAGCAGGTAGCCTAGTGGTTAGAGCGTTGGGCCAGTAACCAGCAGGTAGCCTAGTGGTTAGAGCGTTGGACTAGTAACCAGCAGGTAGCCTAGTGGTTAGAGCGTTGGACTAGTAACCAGCAGGTAGCCTAGTGGTTAGAGCGTTGGACTAGTATACAGCAGGTAGTCTAGTGGTTAGTGTTGGGTCAATAACCAGCAGGTAGCCTAGTGGTTAGTGTTGGGTCAGTAACCAGCAGGTAGCCTAGTGGTTAGAGCGTTGGACTAGTAGCCAGCAGGTAGCCTAGTGGTTAGGCGTTGGACTAGTAACCAGCAGGTAACCTAGTGGTTAGAGCGTTGGGCCAGTAGCCAACTTGGGTAGTCTAGTGGTTAGTGTTGGGTCAATAACCAGCAGGTAGCCTAGTGGTTAGTGTTGGGTCAGTAACCAGCAGGTAGCCTAGTGGTTAGAGCGTTGGACTAGTAACCAGCAGGTAGCCTAGTGGTTAGTGTTGGGTCAGTAACCAGCAGGTAGCCCTAGTGGTTAGAGTGTTGTGCTAGTAACCGGAAGGTTGCAAGTTCAAATCCCGAGCTGACAAGGTACAAATCTGTCGTTCTGCCCCTGAACAGGCAGTTAACCCACTGTTCCTAGGCCGTCATTGAAAATAAAATTTAACTGACTTGCCTGGTTAAATTAAGGTAAAAAAAAATGTTTGAGTCTTAGGCAAAATTGTGAGTGAGCCCACTCCCTTGGCAGAAAGCAACCCACACACATGAATGGTCTCAGGATGCTGTACTATTGGCCTGACAGGGACTGATGGTAGCGCTCACCTTCTCTTCTCGGACAAGCATTTTTCTGGATGCCCCAAACAATCAGAAAGAGGATTCGTCAGAAAATGACTTCACCCCAGTACTCAACAGTCCAATCCCTGTACCTGTTGCAGAATATCAGTCTGTCCCTGATGTTTTTCCTGGAAAGTGGCTTCTTTGCTGCCCTTCTTGACACCAGAACATCCTCCAAAAGTCTCCTCAGATGTATATTGATGATTTATAAAAGCCATCAGTTGATTATAGACCTGATTAACTTGTGGTTTCCTTTCTCCTTACTTTTCTTAGACAATAAGGCAAGGGCTGTTTTCTCATCTCCTCACTCTGCTGCTGCCTCCGCCACATTGTTCTCAACACCAATATGCTGCTTAACTTCGCTGATATGCACATAGCAACATGGTCACATAGCAACATGGTCACATAGCAACATGGTCAGATAGCAACATGGTCACATAGCAACATGGTCACATAACAACATGGTCACATAGCAACATGGTCAGATAGCAACATGGTCACATAGCAACATGGTCAGATAACAACATGGTCAGATAACAACATGGTCACATAGCAACATGGTCACATAGCAACATGGTCACATAGCAACATGGTCACATAGCAACATGGTCAGATAACAACATGGTCAGATAACAACATGGTCACATAGCAACATGGTCACATAGCAACATGGTCACATAGCAACATGGTCAGATAACAACATGGTCAAATAGCAACATGGTCACACAGCAACATGGTCACATAGCAACATGGTCACATAGCAACATGGTCACATAGCAACATGGTCACACAGCAACATGGTCACATAGCAACATAGTCACATAACATGGTCACATAGCAGCATAGTCTAGGAAAAAGCACCAATTCAACAGCGCACGGATGTGTTTCAGAACCGTGAAACAGCGACCGCTATCTAACGCTAGGAGAAAGCGCATCTGTTATAAAATATATATATATATTTTATTACAACCATTTACACATTATAGAGTGATGGACTGTGGCACCCCCATGGCCTCCACAATGGATCAGTCCACTCAGACAGGAGCCAATCAGACAGGAGCCAATCAGACAGGAGCCAATCAGACAGGAGCCAATGAGACAGGAGCCAATCAGACAGGAGCCAATCAGACAGGAGCCAATCAGACAGGAGCCAATCAGACAGGAGCCAATGAGACAGGAGCCAATCAGACAGGAGCCAATCAGACAGGAGCCACTCAGACAGGTGTCATATACACTATGGTTATTATTTATTTTCCTCCTGCTCGACTAAAGAAATCTCGGTCGACAGACTATCAACCAAACAATGGACCAGTCGACTAAATGGGGTCCAAACCAGAGTCTTTTCCTCAGAGAAAAGGAAGATAGAGTGTTGATCTGTTTGGGATCAGTTTGACAATAGTCTAATATCTGACCTGTCCACTGGTGTCTCCCAGTCTGAGTCTATAATATCAGCGTTAGTGGAGATATTAATAATATGTGGAAATGTCACAATGAATCCACAGTTCAAAAGGTTGAAGCCTTCCAGATTATGAAGAAATACATATCGAGTGTGTGTGTGATTGTGTGTGTGAGTGCGTGTGCGTGTGCGTGTGCGTGAGTGTGTGAGTGTGAGTGTGAGTGTGAGTGTGAGTGTGTGTGTGTGTGTGTGTGTGTGTGTGTGTGTGTGTGTGTGTGTGTGTGTGTGTGTGTGTGTGTGTGTGTGTGTGTGTGTGTGTGTGTGTGTGTGTGTTAATTATAGGTATCAGGTATGCAGCAGCACCTTTGCTGTTGTGTCATTAGGCGTGTTGCTATGTGTGTGAGTTATGATCTGAACTCCTTCCTTTCTCTTATCACCCAGGGGAGAGAGAGAGGCTCTGTTCTGTTATCACCCAGGGGAGAGAGAGAGAGGCTCTGTTCTGTTCTGTTATCACCCAGGGGAGAGAGAGAGGCTCTGTTCTGTTCTGTTATCACCCAGGGGAGAGAGAGAGAGGCTCTGTTCTGTTATCACCCAGGGGAGAGAGAGAGGCTCTGTTCTGTTATCACCCAGAGGAGAGCGAGAGGTTCTGCTCTGTTATCACCCAGGGGAGAGAGAGAGGCTCTGTTCTGTTCTGTTATCACCCAGGGGAGAGAGAGAGGCTCTGTTCTGTTCTGTTATCACCCAGGGGAGAGAGAGAGGCTCTGTTCTGTTCTGTTATCACCCAGGGGAGAGAGAGAGGCTCTGTTCTGTTATCACCCAGGGTGGAGAGATAGTCTCTGTTATGTTCTGTTATCACCCAGGGGAGAGAGAGGGGCTCTGTTCTGTTCTGTTATCACCCAGGGGAGAGAGAGAGAGGCTCTGTTCTGTTCTGTTATCACCCAGGGGAGAGAGAGCCTCTGTTTTGTTCTGTTATCACCCAGGGGAGAGAGAGAGAGGCTCTGTTCTGTTCTGTTATCACCCAGGGGAGAGAGAGAGGCTCTGTTCTGTTCTGTTATCACCCAGGGGAGAGAGGCTCTGTTCTGTTCTGTTATCACCCAGGGGAGAGAGAGAGAGAGGCTCCGTTCTGTTCTGTTATCACCCAGGGGAGAGAGAGAGGCTCTGTTCTGTTATCACCCAGGGTGGAGAGATAGTCTCTGTTATGTTCTGTTATCACCCAGGGGAGAGAGAGGGGCTCTGTTCTGTTCTGTTATCACCCAGGGGAGAGAGAGAGGATCTGTTCTGTTCTGTTATCACCCAGGGGAGAGAGAGAGAGGCTCTGTTCTGTTCTGTTATCACCCAGGGGAGAGAGAGAGAGGCTCTGTTCTGTTCTGTTATCACCCAGGGGAGAGAGAGAGGCTCTGTTCTGTTCTGTTATCACCCAGGGGAGAGAGAGAGAGAGGCTCTGTTCTGTTCTGTTATCACCCAGGGGAGAGAGAGGCTCTGTTTTGTTCTGTTATCACCCAGGGGAGAGAGAGAGGCTCTGTTCTGTTATCACCCAGGGGAGAGGGAGAGGCTCTGTTCTGTTCTGTTATCACCCAGGGTGGAGAGAGAGGCTCTGTTCTGTTCTGTTATCACCCAGGGGAGAGAGAGAGAGGCTCTGTTCTGTTATCACCCAGGGGAGAGAGAGAGGCTCTGTTCTGTTATCACCCAGGGGAGAGAGAGAGAGGCTCTGTTCCTTTCTCTTATCACCCAGGGGAGAGAGAGAGGCTCTGTTCTGTTATCACCCAGGGGAGAGAGAGGCTCTGTTTTGTTCTGTTATCACCCAGGGGAGAGAGAGAGAGGCTCTGTTCTGTTCTGTTATCACCCAGAGGAGAGCGAGAGGTTCTGCTCTGTTATCAACCAGGGGAGAGAGAGAGGCTCTGTTGTGTTATCAGCAAACTTAATGATGGTTGTTGGAGTCGTGCCTGGCCGTGCAGTATAGGAAGGGACTAAGCAAGCACCCCTGAGGGACCCCCGTGTTAACGGTCAGCATTTCAGATTTGTTATTGCCCATCAGAAAGTCCAGGTGTGTTTCAGGTTTTACTGTCACATGTCACTAGTGAAATGACTTTCTTTTAGCTGTAACCCCAGCAATGCAGTAATCAATTACAATTGAATTATAAAATAAACAAAAACACAGAAGATATAAGAAATATGAGAAACAAAATAAGTAAGTAAGTTGCGTACTATATACAGGGTCAGTTCCAATACCATATTAACAATGTACAGGGATACTGGAGTGATGGAGGTAGATATGTATAGGGGGAAGGTGACTATATACAGGGTCAGTACCATACTAACAATGTACAGGGATACTGGAGTGATGGAGGTAGATATGTATAGGGGGAAGGAGACAGGGATACTGGAGTGATGGAGGTAGATATGTATAGGGGGAAGGGGACAGGGATACTGGAGTGATGGAGGTAGATATGTATAGGAGACAGGGACACTGGAGTGATGGAGGTAGATATGTATAGGGGGAAGGGGACAGGGATACTGGAGTGATGGAGGTAGATATGTATAGGAGACAGGGACACTGGAGTGATGGAGGTAGATATGTATAGGGGGAAGGTGACAGGGATACTGGAGTGATGGAGGTAGATATGTATAGGGGGAAGGTGACAGGGATACTGGAGTGATGGAGGTAGATATGTATAGGGGGAAGGAGACAGGGATACTGGAGTGATGGAGGTAGATATGCATAGGGGGAAGGAGACAGGGATACTGGAGTGATGGAGGTAGATATGTATAGGGGGAAGGGGACAGGGATACTGGAGTGATGGAGGTAGATATGTATAGGAGACAGGGACACTGGAGTGATGGAGGTAGATATGTATAGGGGGAAGGGGACAGGGATACTGGAGTGATGGAGGTAGATATGTATAGGAGACAGGGACACTGGAGTGATGGAGGTAGATATGTATAGGGGAAGGTGACAGGGATACTGGAGTGATGGAGGTAGATATGTATAGGGGGAAGGTGACAGGGATACTGGAGTGATGGAGGTAGATATGTATAGGGAAGGAGACAGGGATACTGGAGTGATGGAGGTAGATATGTATAGGGTAAGGAGACAGGGATACTGGAGTGATGGAGGTAGATATGTATAGGGTAAGGAGACAGGGATACTGGAGTGATGGAGGTAGATATGTATAGGAAGGAGACAGGGATACTGGAGTGATGGAGGTAGATATGTATAGGGGAAGGAGACAGGGATACTGGAGTGATGGAGGTAGATATGTATAGGGGGAAGGGGACAGGGATACTGGAGTGATGGAGGTAGATATGTATAGGGGGAAGGTGACAGGGATACTGGAGTGATGGAGGTAGATATGTATAGGGGGAAGGAGACAGGGATACTGGAGTGATGGAGGTAGATATGTATAGGGGGAAGGAGACAGGGATAGTGGAGTGATGGAGGTAGATATGTATAGGGGGAAGGGGACAGGGATACTGGAGTGATGGAGGTAGATATGTATAGGAGACAGGGATACTGGAGTGATGGAGGTAGATATGTATAGGGGGAAGGAGACAGTGACACTGGAGTGATGGAGGTAGATATGTATAGGGGGAAGGTGACTATATACAGGGTCAGTACCATATTAACAATGTACAGGGATACTGTAGTGATGGAGGTAGATATGTATAGGGGGAAGGAGACAGGGATACTGGAGTGATGGAGGTTGATATGTATAGGGGGAAGGAGACAGGGATACTGGAGTGATGGAGGTAGATATGTATAGAGGGAAGGAGACAGGGATACTGGAGTGATGGAGGTAGATATGTATAGAGGGAAGGAGACAGGGATACTGGAGTGATGGAGGTAGATATGTATAGGGAAGGGAGACAGGGATACTGGGTGATGGAGGTAGGTATGTATAGGGTAAGGTGACTATATACAGGGTCCGTACCATATTAACAATGTACAGGGATACTGGAGTGATGGAGGTAGATATGTATAGGGGTAAGGAGACAGGGATACTGGAGTGATGGAGGTAGATATGTATAGGGGGAAGGAGACAGGGATACTGGAGTGATGGAGGTAGGTATGTATAGGGGGAAGGGGACAGGGATACTGTAGTGATGGAGGTAGATATGTATAGGGGGAAGGAGACAGGGATATTGGAGTGATGGAGGTTGATATGTATAGGGGGAAGGAGACAGGGATACTGGAGTGATGGAGGTAGGTATGTATAGGGGTAAGGTGACTATATACAGGGTCCGTACCATATTAACAATGTACAGGGATACTGGAGTGATGGAGGTAGATATGTATAGGGGGAAGGGGACAGGGGTACTGGAGTGATGGAGGTAGATATGTATAGAGGGAAGGTGACAGGGATACTGGAGTGATGGAGGTAGATATGTATAGGGGGAAGGGGACAGGGATAGTGGAGTGATGGAGGTAGATATGTATAGGGGGAAGGAGACAGGGATACTGGAGTGATGGAGGTAGGTATGTATAGGGGGAAGGGGACAGGGATACTGGAGTGATGGAGGTAGATATGTATAGGGGGAAGGAGACAGGGACACTGGAGTGATGGAGGTAGATATGTATAGAGGGAAGGTGACAGGGATACTGGAGTGATGGAGGTAGATATGTATAGGGGGAAGGGGACAGGGATAGTGGAGTGATGGAGGTAGATATGTATAGGGGGAAGGAGACAGGGATACTGGAGTGATGGAGGTAGATATGTATAGGGAAGGTGACTAGGCAACAGGATATAAGATAAACAGAGTAGCAGAAGCTTGTATGTGAGTGGGTGGGCATGTAGAGTCAGTATAAATGTATGTGCATATTATGTGTGTGTAATCAGTTGATGGAGTATCAGTGTGTTGTAGTATCAGTGTGGTGGAGTATCAGTGTGGTGGAGTATCAGTGTGGTGGAGTATCAGTGTGATAGAGTATCAGTGTGATGGAGTATCAGTGTGATGGAGTATCAGTGTGTGATGGAGTATCAGTGTGATGGAGTATCAGTGTGGTGGAGTATCAGTGTGGTGGAGTATCAGTGTGGTGGAGTATCAGTGTGTTGTAGTATCAGTGTGGTGGAGTATCAGTGTGGTGGAGTATCAGTGTGGTGGAGTATCAGTGTGGTGGAGTATCAGTGTGGTGGAGTATCAGTGTGTGATGGAGTATCAGTGTGATGGAGTATCAGTGTGTTGTAGTATCAGTGTGGTGGAGTATCAGTGTGGTGGAGTATCAGTGTGGTGGAGTATCAGTGTGTTGTAGTATCAGTGTGGTGGAGTATCAGTGTGGTGGAGTATCAGTGTGATGGAGTATCAGTGTGGTGGAGTATCGGTGTGATGGAATATCAGTGTGATGGAGTATCAGTGTGATGGAGTATCAGTGTGGTGGAGTATCAGTGTGGTAGAGTATCAGTGTGGTGGAGTATCAGTGTGATAGAGTATCAGTGTGATGGAGTATCAGTGTGATGGAGTATCAGTGTGGTGGAGTATCGGTGTGATGGAATATCAGTGTGATGGAGTATCAGTGTGATGGAGTATCAGTGTGTTGGAGTATCAGTGATGGAGTATCAGTGTGGTGGAGTATCAGTGTGTGATGGAGTATCAGTGTGATGGAGTATCAGTGTGATGGAGTATCAGTGTGTGATGGAGTATCAGTGTGTGATGGAGTATCAGTGTGGTGGAGTATCAGTGTGGTGGAGTATCAGTGTGATGGAGTATCAGTGTGATGGAGTATCAGTTTTTTGAGTATCAGTTTTTGAGTATCAGTGTGTGATGGAGTATCAGTGTGATGGAGAATCCGTGTGTGATGGAGTATCAGTGTGATGGAGTATCAGTGTGTGATGGAGAATCAGTGTGATGGAGTATCAGTGTGGTAGAGTATCAGTGTGGTGGAGTATCAGTGTGGTGTAGTATCAGTGTGTGATGGAGTATCAGTGTGGTGGAGTATCAGTGTGGTGGAGTATCAGTGTGTGATGGAGTATCAGTGTGTGATGGAGTATCAGTGTGGTGGAGTATCAGTGTGTGATGGAGTATCAGTGTGGTGGAGTATCAGTGTGGTGGAGTATCAGTGTGTGATGGAGTATCAGTGTGTGATGGAGTATCAGTGTGGTGGAGTATCAGTGTGTGATGGAGTATCAGTGTGATGGAGTATCAGTGTGATGGAGTGTCAGTGTGTGATGGAGAATCAGTGTGATGGAGTATCAGTGTGATGGAGAATCAGTGTGTGATGGAGAATCAGTGGGTGATGGAGAATCAGTGTGTGATGGAGTATCAGTGTGTGATCGAGAATCAGTGTGTTGTAGTATCAGTGTGGTGGAGTATCAGTGTGGTGGAGTATCAGTGTGATGGAGTATCAGTGTGGTGGAGTATCGGTGTGATGGAATATCAGTGTGATGGAGTATCAGTGTGATGGAGTATCAGTGTGGTGGAGTATCAGTGTGGTAGAGTATCAGTGTGGTGGAGTATCAGTGTGATAGAGTATCAGTGTGATGGAGTATCAGTGTGATGGAGTATCAGTGTGGTGGAGTATCGGTGTGATGGAATATCAGTGTGATGGAGTATCAGTGTGATGGAGTATCAGTGTGTTGGAGTATCAGTGTGATGGAGTATCAGTGTGGTGGAGTATCAGTGTGTGATGGAGTATCAGTGTGATGGAGTATCAGTGTGATGGAGTATCAGTGTGTGATGGAGTATCAGTGTGTGATGGAGTATCAGTGTGGTGGAGTATCAGTGTGGTGGAGTATCAGTGTGATGGAGTATCAGTGTGATGGAGTATCAGTTTTTTGGAGTATCAGTTTTTGAGTATCAGTGTGTGATGGAGTATCAGTGTGATGGAGAATCCGTGTGTGATGGAGTATCAGTGTGATGGAGTATCAGTGTGTGATGGAGAATCAGTGTGATGGAGTATCAGTGTGGTAGAGTATCAGTGTGGTGGAGTATCAGTGTGGTGTAGTATCAGTGTGTGATGGAGTATCAGTGTGGTGGAGTATCAGTGTGGTGGAGTATCAGTGTGTGATGGAGTATCAGTGTGTGATGGAGCATCAGTGTGGTGGAGTATCAGTGTGTGATGGAGTATCAGTGTGTGGAGTATCAGTGTGGTGGAGTATCAGTGTGTGATGGAGTATCAGTGTGTGATGGAGTATCAGTGTGGTGGAGTATCAGTGTGTGATGGAGTATCAGTGTGATGGAGTATCAGTGTGATGGAGTGTCAGTGTGTGATGGAGAATCAGTGTGATGGAGTATCAGTGTGATGGAGAATCAGTGTGTGATGGAGAATCAGTGGGTGATGGAGAATCAGTGTGTGATGGAGTATCAGTGTGTGATCGAGAATCAGTGTGATGGAGAATCAGTGTGTGATGGAGAATCAGTGTGTGATGGAGTATCAGTGTGATGGAGAATCAGTGTGTGATGGAGAATCAGTGTGATGGAGTATCAGTTTTTTGGAGTATCATTTTTTTGGAGTATCAGTGTGTGATGGAGTATCAGTGTGATGGAGTATCAGTGTGTGATGGAGTATCAGTGTGTGATGGAGTATCACTGTGATGGAGTATCAGTGTGTGATGGAGAATCAGTGTGATGGAGTATCAGTTTTTTGGTGTATCAGTTTTTTGGAGTATCAGTGTGTGATGGAGTATCAGTGTGTGATGGAGTATCAGTGTGTTGGAGTATCAGTGTGATGGAGTATCAGTGTGATGGAGTATCAGTGTGTGATGGAGTATCAGTGTGATGGAGTATCAGTGTGTGATGGAGTATCAGTGTGATGGAGTATCAGTGTGTGATGGAGTATCAGTGTGATGGAGTATCAGTGTGTGATGGAGTATCAGTGTTTTGGAGTATCATTGAGATGGAGTATCAGTGTTTTGGAGTATCAGTGTGTGATGGAGTATCAGTGTGATGGAGTATCAGTGTGTGATGGAGTATCAGTGTGTGATGGAGTATCAGTGTTTTGGAGTATCAGTGTGATGGAGTATCAGTGTGATGGAGTATCAGTGTGATGGAGTATCAGTGTGTGATGGAGTATCAGTGTGATGGAGTATCAGTGTGTTGGAGTATCAGTGTGTTGGAGTATCAGTGTGATGGAGTATCAGTGTGATGGAGTATCAGTGTGTGATGGAGTATCAGTGTGATGGAGTATCAGTGTGTGATGGAGTATCAGTGTGATGGAGTATCAGTGTGTTGGAGTATCAGTGTGATGGAGTATCAGTGTGATGGAGTATCAGTGTGAAGGAGTATCAGTGTGATGGAGTATCAGTGTGATGGAGTATCAGTGTGATGGAGTATCAGTGTGGTGGAGTATCAGTGTGGTGGAGTATCAGTGTGATGGAGTATCAGTGTGATAGAGTATCAGTGTGTGATGGAGTATCAGTGTGATGGAGTATCAGTGTGTGATGGAGTATCAGTGTGATGGAGTATCAGTGTGTGATGGAGTATCAGTGTGATGGAGTATCAGTGTTTTGGAGTATCAGTGTGTGATGGAGTATCAGTGTGATGGAGTATCAGTGTTTTGGAGTATCAGTGTGTGATGGAGTATCAGTGTGGTGGAGTATCAGTGTGATGGAGTATCAGTGTGATGGAGTATCAGTTTTTTGGAGTATCAGTTTTTTGGAGTATCAGTGTGTGATGGAGTATCAGTGTGATAGAGTATCAGTGTGTGATGGAGTATCAGTGTGATGGAGTATCAGTGTGTGATGGAGTATCAGTGTGATGGAGTATCAGTGTGATGGAGTATCAGTGTGTGATGGAGTATCAGTGTGATGGAGTATCAGTGTGTTGGAGTATCAGTGTGATGGAGTATCAGTGTGATGGAGTATCAGTGTGAAGGAGTATCAGTGTGATGGAGTATCAGTGTGATGGAGTATCAGTGATGGAGTATCAGTGGTGGAGTATCAGTGTGGTGGAGTATCAGTGTGATGGAGTATCAGTGTGATAGAGTATCAGTGTGTGATGGAGTATCAGTGTGATGGAGTATCAGTGTGTGATGGAGTATCAGTGTGATGGAGTATCAGTGTGTGATGGAGCATCAGTGTGATGGAGTATCAGTGTTTTGAGCATCAGTGTGTGATGGAGTATCAGTGTGATGGAGTATCAGTGTTTTGAGTATCAGTGTGATGGAGTATCAGTGTGGTGGAGTATCAGTGTGATGGAGTATCAGTGTGATGGAGTATCAGTTTTTGGAGTATCAGTTTTTGGAGTATCAGTGTGTGATGGAGTATCAGTGTGATAGAGTATCAGTGTGATGGAGTATCAGTGTGATGGAGTATCAGTGTGTGATGGAGTATCAGTGTGATGGAGTATCAGTGTGTGATGGAGTATCAGTGTGATGGAGTATCAGTGTTTTGGAGTATCAGTGTGTGATGGAGTATCAGTGTGATGGAGTATCAGTGTGATGGAGTATCAGTGTGATGGAGTATCAGTTTTTTGGAGTATCAGTTTTTTGGAGTATCAGTGTGTGATGGAGTATCAGTGTGATGGAGAATCCGTGTGTGATGGAGTATCAGTGTGATGGAGTATCAGTGTGGTGGAGTATCGGTGTGATGGAATATCAGTGTGATGGAGTATCAGTGTGATGGAGTATCAGTGTGATGGAGTATCAGTGTGGTAGAGTATCAGTGTGTGGAGTATCAGTGTGATAGAGTATCAGTGTGATGGAGTATCAGTGTGATGGAGTATCAGTGTGGTGGAGTATCGGTGTGATGGAATATCAGTGTGATGGATTATCAGTGTGATGGAGTATCAGTGTGTTGGAGTATCAGTGTGATGGAGTATCAGTGTGGTGGAGTATCAGTGTGATGGAGTATCAGTGTGATGGAGTATCAGTGTGATGGAGTATCAGTGTGTGATGGAGTATCAGTGTGTGATGGAGTATCAGTGTGGTGGAGTATCAGTGTGGTGGAGTATCAGTGTGATGGAGTATCAGTGTGATGGAGTATCAGTTTTTTGGAGTATCAGTTTTTTGGAGTATCAGTGTGTGATGGAGTATCAGTGTGATGGAGAATCCGTGTGTGATGGAGTATCAGTGTGATGGAGTATCAGTGTGTGATGGAGTATCAGTGTGGTGGAGTATCAGTGTGGTGGAGTATCAGTGTGGTGGAGTATCAGTGTGGTGTAGTATCAGTGTGTGATGGAGTATCAGTGTGGTGGAGTATCAGTGTGGTGGAGTATCAGTGTGTGATGGAGTATCAGTGTGTGATGGAGTATCAGTGGTGGAGTATCAGTGTGTGATGGAGTATCAGTGTGGTGGAGTATCAGTGTGGTGGAGTATCAGTGTGTGATGGAGTATCAGTGTGTGATGGAGTATCAGTGTGGTGGAGTATCAGTGTGTGATGGAGTATCAGTGTGATGGAGTATCAGTGTGATGGAGTGTCAGTGTGTGATGGAGAATCAGTGTGATGGAGTATCAGTGTGATGGAGTATCAGTTTTTGGAGTATCATTTTGGAGTATCAGTGTGTGATGGAGTATCAGTGTGATGGAGTATCAGTGTGTGATGGAGTATCAGTGTGTGATGGAGTATCACTGTGATGGAGTATCAGTGTGTGATGGAGAATCAGTGTGATGGAGTATCAGTTTTTTGGTGTATCAGTTTTTTGGAGTATCAGTGTGTGATGGAGTATCAGTGTGTGATGGAGTATCAGTGTGTTGGAGTATCAGTGTGATGGAGTATCAGTGTGATGGAGTATCAGTGTGTGATGGAGTATCAGTGTGATGGAGTATCAGTGTGATGGAGTATCAGTGTGTGATGGAGTATCAGTGTGATGGAGTATCAGTGTGTGATGGAGTATCAGTGTGATGGAGTATCAGTGTGTGATGGAGTATCAGTGTTTTGGAGTATCATTGTGATGGAGTATCAGTGTTTTGGAGTATCAGTGTGATGGAGTATCAGTGTGATGGAGTATCAGTGTGATGGAGTATCAGTGTGTGATGGAGTATCAGTGTGATGGAGTATCAGTGTGTTGAGTATCAGTGTGATGGAGTATCAGTGTGTGATGGAGTATCAGTGTGTGATGGAGTATCAGTGTGTGATGGAGTATCAGTGTGATGGAGTATCAGTGTGAAGGAGTATCAGTGTGATGGAGTATCAGTGTGATGGAGTATCAGTGTGGTGAAGTATCGGTGTGATGGAATATCAGTGTGATGGAGTATCAGTGTGATGGAGTATCAGTGTGTGGAGTATCAGTGTGATGGAGTATCAGTGTGGTGGAGTATCAGTGTGTGATGGAGTATCAGTGTGATGGAGTATCAGTGTGATGGAGTATCAGTGTGGATGGAGTATCAGTGTGTGATGGAGTCAGTGTGGTGGAGCATCAGTGTGGTGGAGTATCAGTGTGATGGAGTATCAGTGTGATGGAGTATCAGTTTTTGGAGTATCAGTTTTTTGAGTATCAGTGTGTGATGGAGTATCAGTGTGATGGAGAATCCGTGTGATGGAGTATCAGTGTGATGGAGTATCAGTGTGTGATGGAGAATCAGTGTGATGGAGTATCAGTGTGGTGGAGTATCAGTGTGGTGGAGTATCAGTGTGGTGTAGTATCAGTGTGTGATGGAGTATCAGTGTGGTGGAGTATCAGTGTGGTGGAGTATCAGTGTGTGATGGAGTATCAGTGTGTGATGGAGTATCAGTGTGGTGGAGTATCAGTGTGTGATGGAGTATCAGTGTGGTGGAGTATCAGTGTGGTGGAGTATCAGTGTGTGATGGAGTATCAGTGTGTGATGGAGTATCAGTGTGGTGGAGTATCAGTGTGTGATGGAGTATCAGTGTGATGGAGTATCAGTGTGATGGAGTGTCAGTGTGTGATGGAGAATCAGTGTGATGGAGTATCAGTGTGATGGAGAATCAGTGTGTGATGGAGAATCAGTGGGTGATGGAGAATCAGTGTGTGATGGAGTATCAGTGTGTGATCGAGAATCAGTGTGATGGAGTATCAGTGTGTGATGGAGTATCAGTGTGATGGAGTATCAGTGTGGTGGAGTATCAGTGTGGTGGAGTATCAGTGGTGGAGTATCAGTGTGTTGTAGTATCAGTGTGGTGGAGTATCAGTGTGGTGGAGTATCAGTGTGGTGGAGTATCAGTGTGGTGGAGTATCAGTGTGGTGGAGTATCAGTGTGATGGAGTATCAGTGTGATGGAGTATCAGTGTGTTGTAGTATCAGTGTGGTGGAGTATCAGTGTGGTGGAGTATCAGTGTGGTGGAATATCAGTGTGTTGTAGTATCAGTGTGGTGGAGTATCAGTGTGGTGGAGTATCAGTGTGATGGAGTATCAGTGTGGTGGAGTATCGG
Organism: Oncorhynchus gorbuscha; assembly: GCF_021184085.1. Lineage (NCBI taxonomy): Eukaryota > Metazoa > Chordata > Actinopteri > Salmoniformes > Salmonidae > Oncorhynchus > Oncorhynchus gorbuscha. The sequence continues at coordinate 27,162 of NW_025747945.1, read as the reverse complement.
TGTGATGGAATATCAGTGTGATGGAGTATCAGTGTGATGGAGCATCAGTGTGGTGGAGTATCAGTGTGGTAGAGTATCAGTGTGGTGGATATCAGTGTGATAGAGTATCAGTGTGATGGAGTATCAGTGTGATGGAGTATCAGTGTGGTGGAGTATCGGTGTGATGGAATATCAGTGTGATGGAGTATCAGTGTGATGGAGTATCAGTGTTTGGAGTATCAGTGTGATGGAGTATCAGTGTGGTGGAGTATCAGTGTGTGATGGAGTATCAGTGTGATGGAGTATCAGTGTGATGGAGTATCAGTGTGTGATGGAGTATCAGTGTGTGATGGAGTATCAGTGTGGTGGAGTATCAGTGTGGTGGAGTATCAGTGTGATGGAGTATCAGTGTGATGGAGTATCAGTTTTTTGAGTATCAGTTTTTGGAGTATCAGTGTGTGATGGAGTATCAGTGTGATGGAGAATCCGTGTGTGATGGAGTATCAGTGTGATGGAGTATCAGTGTGTGATGGAGAATCAGTGTGATGGAGTATCAGTGTGGTAGAGTATCAGTGTGGTGGAGTATCAGTGTGGTGTAGTATCAGTGTGTGATGGAGTATCAGTGTGGTGGAGTATCAGTGTGGTGGAGTATCAGTGTGTGATGGAGTATCAGTGTGTGATGGAGTATCAGTGTGGTGGAGTATCAGTGTGTGATGGAGTATCAGTGTGGTGGAGTATCAGTGTGGTGGAGTATCAGTGTGTGATGGAGTATCAGTGTGATGGAGTATCAGTGTGGTGGAGTATCAGTGTGTGATGGAGTATCAGTGTGATGGAGTATCAGTGTGATGGAGTGTCAGTGTGTGATGGAGAATCAGTGTGTGATGGAGAATCAGTGGGTGATGGAGAATCAGTGTGTGATGGAGTATCAGTGTGTGATCGAGAATCAGTGTGATGGAGAATCAGTGTGTGATGGAGAATCAGTGTGATGGAGTATCAGTGTGATGGAGAATCAGCGTGTGATGGAGAATCAGTGTGATGGAGTATCAGTTTTTGGAGTATCATTTTTTTGAGTATCAGTGTGTGATGGAGTATCAGTGTGATGGAGTATCAGTGTGTGATGGAGTATCAGTGTGTGATGGAGTATCACTGTGATGGAGTATCAGTGTGTGATGGAGAATCAGTGTGATGGAGTATCAGTTTTTTGGTGTATCAGTTTTTTGGAGTATCAGTGTGTGATGGAGTATCAGTGTGTGATGGAGTATCAGTGTGTTGGAGTATCAGTGTGATGGAGTATCAGTGTGATGGAGTATCAGTGTGTGATGGAGTATCAGTGTGATGGAGTATCAGTGTGATGGAGTATCAGTGTGTGATGGAGTATCAGTGTGATGGAGTATCAGTGTGTGATGGAGTATCAGTGTGATGGAGTATCAGTGTGTGATGGAGTATCAGTGTTTTGGAGTATCATTGAGATGGAGTATCAGTGTTTTGGAGTATCAGTGTGTGATGGAGTATCAGTGTGATGGAGTATCAGTGTGTGATGGAGTATCAGTGTGTGATGGAGTATCAGTGTTTTGGAGTATCAGTGTGATGGAGTATCAGTGTGATGGAGTATCAGTGTGATGGAGTATCAGTGTGTGATGGAGTATCAGTGTGATGGAGTATCAGTGTGTTGGAGTATCAGTGTGTTGGAGTATCAGTGTGATGGAGTATCAGTGTGTGATGGAGTATCAGTGTGTGATGGAGTATCAGTGTGATGGAGTATCAGTGTGTGATGGAGTATCAGTGTGATGGAGTATCAGTGTGTTGGAGTATCAGTGTGATGGAGTATCAGTGTGATGGAGTATCAGTGTGAAGGAGTATCAGTGTGATGGAGTATCAGTGTGATGGAGTATCAGTGTGATGGAGTATCAGTGTGGTGGAGTATCAGTGTGGTGGAGTATCAGTGTGATGGAGTATCAGTGTGATAGAGTATCAGTGTGTGATGGAGTATCAGTGTGATGGAGTATCAGTGTGTGATGGAGTATCAGTGTGATGGAGTATCAGTGTGTGATGGAGTATCAGTGTGATGGAGTATCAGTGTTTTGGAGTATCAGTGTGTGATGGAGTATCAGTGTGATGGAGTATCAGTGTTTTGAGTATCAGTGTGTGATGGAGTATCAGTGTGGTGGAGTATCAGTGTGATGGAGTATCAGTGTGATGGAGTATCAGTTTTTTGGAGTATCAGTTTTTTGGAGTATCAGTGTGTGATGGAGTATCAGTGTGATAGAGTATCAGTGTGTGATGGAGTATCAGTGTGATGGAGTATCAGTGTGTGATGGAGTATCAGTGTGATGGAGTATCAGTGTGTGATGGAGTATCAGTGTGATGGAGTATCAGTGTTTTGGAGTATCAGTGTGTGATGGAGTATCAGTGTGATGGAGTATCAGTGTGATGGAGTATCAGTGTGATGGAGTATCAGTTTTTTGGAGTATCAGTTTTTTGGAGTATCAGTGTGTGATGGAGTATCAGTGTGATGGAGAATCCGTGTGTGATGGAGTATCAGTGTGATGGAGTATCAGTGTGGTGGAGTATCGGTGTGATGGAATATCAGTGTGATGGAGTATCAGTGTGATGGAGTATCAGTGTGATGGAGTATCAGTGTGGTAGAGTATCAGTGTGGTGGAGTATCAGTGTGATAGAGTATCAGTGTGATGGAGTATCAGTGTGATGGAGTATCAGTGTGGTGGAGTATCGGTGTGATGGAATATCAGTGTGATGGATTATCAGTGTGATGGAGTATCAGTGTGTTGGAGTATCAGTGTGATGGAGTATCAGTGTGGTGGAGTATCAGTGTGTGATGGAGTATCAGTGTGATGGAGTATCAGTGTGATGGAGTATCAGTGTGTGATGGAGTATCAGTGTGTGATGGAGTATCAGTGTGGTGGAGTATCAGTGTAGTGGAGTATCAGTGTGATGGAGTATCAGTGTGATGGAGTATCAGTTTTTTGGAGTATCAGTTTTTTGGAGTATCAGTGTGTGATGGAGTATCAATGTGATGGAGAATCCGTGTGTGATGGAGTATCAGTGTGATGGAGTATCAGTGTGTGATGGAGTATCAGTGTGGTGGAGTATCAGTGTGGTGGAGTATCAGTGTGGTGGAGTATCAGTGTGGTGTAGTATCAGTGTGTGATGGAGTATCAGTGTGGTGGAGTATCAGTGTGGTGGAGTATCAGTGTGTGATGGAGTATCAGTGTGTGATGGAGTATCAGTGTGGTGGAGTATCAGTGTGTGATGGAGTATCAGTGTGGTGGAGTATCAGTGTGGTGGAGTATCAGTGTGTGATGGAGTATCAGTGTGATGGAGTATCAGTGTGGTGGAGTATCAGTGTGTGATGGAGTATCAGTGTGATGGAGTATCAGTGTGATGGAGTGTCAGTGTGTGATGGAGAATCAGTGTGATGGAGTATCAGTGTGATGGAGTATCAGTTTTTTGGAGTATCATTTTTTGGAGTATCAGTGTGTGATGGAGTATCAGTGTGATGGAGTATCAGTGTGTGATGGAGTATCAGTGTGTGATGGAGTATCACTGTGATGGAGTATCAGTGTGTGATGGAGAATCAGTGTGATGGAGTATCAGTTTTTGGTGTATCAGTTTTTGGAGTATCAGTGTGTGATGGAGTATCAGTGTGTGATGGAGTATCAGTGTGTTGGAGTATCAGTGTGATGGAGTATCAGTGTGATGGAGTATCAGTGTGTGATGGAGTATCAGTGTGATGGAGTATCAGTGTGATGGAGTATCAGTGTGTGATGGAGTATCAGTGTGATGGAGTATCAGTGTGTGATGGAGTATCAGTGTGATGGAGTATCAGTGTGATGGAGTATCAGTGTTTTGGAGTATCATTGTGATGGAGTATCAGTGTTTTGGAGTATCAGTGTGTGATGGAGTATCAGTGTGATGGAGTATCAGTGTGTGATGGAGTATCAGTGTGTGATGGAGTATCAGTGTTTTGGAGTATCAGTGTGATGGAGTATCAGTGTGATGGAGTATCAGTGTGATGGAGTATCAGTGTGTGATGGAGTATCAGTGTGATGGAGTATCAGTGTGTTGGAGTATCAGTGTGATGGAGTATCAGTGTGTGATGGAGTATCAGTGTGTGATGGAGTATCAGTGTGTGATGGAGTATCAGTGTGATGGAGTATCAGTGTGAAGGAGTATCAGTGTGATGGAGTATCAGTGTGATGGAGTATCAGTGTGGTGGAGTATCGGTGTGATGGAATATCAGTGTGATGGAGTATCAGTGTGATGGAGTATCAGTGTGTTGAGTATCAGTGTGATGGAGTATCAGTGTGGTGGAGTATCAGTGTGATGGAGTATCAGTGGATGGAGTATCAGTGTGATGGAGTATCAGTGTGATGGAGTATCAGTGTGTGATGGAGTATCAGTGTGGTGGAGTATCAGTGTGGTGGAGTATCAGTGTGATGGAGTTTCAGTGTGATGGAGTATCAGTTTTTTGGAGTATCAGTTTTTTGGAGTATCAGTGTGTGATGGAGTATCAGTGTGATGGAGAACCGTGTGTGATGGAGTATCAGTGTGATGGAGTATCAGTGTGTGATGGAGAATCAGTGTGATGGAGTATCAGTGTGGTGGAGTATCAGTGTGGTGGAGTATCAGTGTGGTGTAGTATCAGTGTGTGATGGAGTATCAGTGTGGTGGAGTATCAGTGTGGTGGAGTATCAGTGTGTGATGGAGTATCAGTGTGTGATGGAGTATCAGTGTGGTGGAGTATCAGTGTGTGATGGAGTATCAGTGTGGTGGAGTATCAGTGTGGTGGAGTATCAGTGTGTGATGGAGTATCAGTGTGTGATGGAGTATCAGTGTGGTGGAGTATCAGTGTGTGATGGAGTATCAGTGTGATGGAGTATCAGTGTGATGGAGTGTCAGTGTGTGATGGAGAATCAGTGTGATGGAGTATCAGTGTGATGGAGAATCAGTGTGTGATGGAGAATCAGTGGGTGATGGAGAATCAGTGTGTGATGGAGTATCAGTGTGTGATCGAGAATCAGTGTGATGGAGTATCAGTGTGTGATGGAGTATCAGTGTGTGATGGAGTATCACTGTGATGGAGTATCAGTGTGTGATGGAGAATCAGTGTGATGGAGTATCAGTTTTTTGGTGTATCAGTTTTTTGGAGTATCAGTGTGTGATGGAGTATCAGTGTGTGATGGAGTATCAGTGTGTTGGAGTATCAGTGTGATGGAGTATCAGTGTGTGATGGAGTATCAGTGTGATGGAGTATCAGTGTGATGGAGTATCAGTGTGTGATGGAGTATCAGTGTGATGGAGTATCAGTGTGTGATGGAGTATCAGTGTGATGGAGTATCAGTGTGTGATGGAGTATCAGTGTTTTGGAGTATCATTGTGATGGAGTATCAGTGTTTTGGAGTATCAGTGTGTGATGGAGTATCAGTGTGATGGAGTATCAGTGTGTGATGGAGTATCAGTGTGTGATGGAGTATCAGTGTTTTGGAGTATCAGTGTGATGGAGTATCAGTGTGATGGAGTATCAGTGTGATGGAGTATCAGTGTGTGATGGAGTATCAGTGTGATGGAGTATCAGTGTGTTGGAGTATCAGTGTGTTGGAGTATCAGTGTGATGGAGTATCAGTGTGTGATGGAGTATCAGTGTGTGATGGAGTATCAGTGTGTGATGGAGTATCAGTGTGATGGAGTATCAGTGTGTTGGAGTATCAGTGTGATGGAGTATCAGTGTGATGGAGTATCAGTGTGAAGGAGTATCAGTGTGATGGAGTATCAGTGTGATGGAGTATTAGTGTGATGGAGTATCAGTGTGATGGAGTATCAGTGGGTGGAGTATCAGTGTGATGGAGTATCAGTGTGATAGAGTATCAGTGTGTGATGGAGTATCAGTGTGATGGAGTATCAGTGTGTGATGGAGTATCAGTGTGATGGAGTATCAGTGTGTGATGGAGTATCAGTGTGATGGAGTATCAGTGTTTTGGAGCATCAGTGTGTGATGGAGTATCAGTGTGATGGAGTATCAGTGTTTTGGAGTATCAGTGTGTGATGGAGTATCAGTGTGAAGGAGTATCCGTGTGTTGGAGTATCAGTGTGATGGAGTATCAGTGTGATGGAGTATCAGTGTGATAGAGTATCAGTGTGATAGAGTATCAGTGTGATGGAGTATCAGTGTGTGATGGAGTATCAGTGTGATGGAGTATCAGTGTGAAGGGACCCTATGAGTGTGCATAGAGACAGTACAAATCAAATCAAATCAAATCAAATTTATTTATATAGCCCTTCGTACATCAGCTGATATCTCAAAGTGCTGTACAGAAACCCAGCCTAAAACCCCAAACAGCAAACAATGCAGGTGTAAAAGCACGGTGGCTAGGAAAAACTCCCTAGAAAGGCCAAAACCTAGGAAGAAACCTAGAGAGGAACCGGGCTATGTGGGTGGCCAGTCCTCTTCTGGCTGTGCCGGGTAGAGATTATAACAGAACATGACCAAGATGTTCAAATGTTCATAAATGACCAGCATGGTCAAATAATAATAAGGCAGAACAGTTGAAACTGGAGCAGCAGCACAGTCAGGTGGACTGGGGACAGCAAGGAGCCATCATGTCAGGTAGTCCTGGGGCACGGTCCTAGGGCTCAGGTCCTCCGAGAGAGAGAAAGAAAGAGAGAATTAGAGAGAGCATATGTGGGGTGGCCAGTCCTCTTCTGGCTGTGCCGGTGGAGATTATAACAGAACGTGGCCAAGATGTTCAAATGTTCATAAATGACCAGCATGGTTGAATAATAGTAAGGTAGAACAGTTGAAACTGGAGCAGGAGCATGGCCAGGTGGACTGGGGACAGCAAGGAGTCCTCATGTCAGGTAGTCCTGGGACATGGTCCTAGGGCCCAGGCCAGTTGAAACTGGAGCAGCAGCATGGTCAGGTGGACTGGGGACAGCAAGGAGTCATCATGTCAGGTAGTCCTGGGGCATGGTCCTTTGGCTCAGGTCCTCCGAGAGAGAGAAAGAAAGAGAGAAGGAGAGAATTAGAGAACGCACACTTAGATTTACACAGGACACCGAATAGGACAGGAGAAGTACTCCAGATAAACAAACTGACCCTAGCCCCCCGACACATAAACTACTGCAGCATAAATACTGGAGGCTGAGACAGGAGGGGTCAGGAGACACTGTGGCCCCATCCGAGGACACCCCGGACAGGGCCAAACAGGAAGGATATAACCCCACCCACTTTGCCAAAGCACAGCCCCCCACACCACTAGAGGGAAATCTTCAACCACCAACTTACCATCCTGAGACAAGGCCGAGTATAGCCCACAAAGATCTCCGACACGGTACAACCCAAGGGGGGAGGAAACCCAGACAGGCCGACCACAACAGTGAATCAACCCACCCAGGTGACGCACCCCCCAGGACGGCACGAGAGAGCCCCAGCAAGCCAGTGACTCAGCCCCGTAACAGGGTTAGAGGCAGAGAATCCCAGTGGAAAAAGGGGAGCCGGCCAGGCAGAGACAGCAAGGGCGGTTCGTTGCTCCAGAGCCTTTCCGTTCACCTTCCCACTCCTGGGCCAGACTACACTCAATCATATGACCCACTGAAGAGATGAGTCTTCAGTAAAGACTTAAAGGTTGAGACCGAGTTTGCGTCTCTGACATGGGTAGGCAGACCGTTCCATAAATCAAATCAAATCAAATCAAATCAAATCAAATCAAATCAAATGTATTTATATAGCCCTTCGTACATCAGCTGATATCTCAAAGTGCTGTACAGAAACCCAGCCTAAAACCCCAAACAGCAAACAATGCAGGTGTAAAACAATGCATAAAAATGGAGCTCTATAGGAGAAAGCCCTGCCTCCAGCTGTTTGCTTAGAAATTTAGGGACAATTAGAGGCCTGCGTCTTGTGACCGTAGCGTACGTGTAGGTATGTACGGCAGGACCAAATCAGAGAGGTAGGTAGGAGCAAGCCCATGTAATGCTTTGTAGGTTAGCAGTAAAACCTTGAAATCAGCCCTTGCTTTGACAGGAAGCCAGTGTAGAGAGGCTAGCACTGGAGTAATATGATCAAATTTTTGGTTCTAGTCAGGATTCTAGCAGCCGTATTTAGCACTAACTGAAGTTTATTTAGTGCTTTATCCGGTAGCCGGAAAATAGAGCATTGCAGTAGTCTAACCTAGAAGTGACAAAAGCATGGATTAATTTTTCTGCATCATTTTTGGACAGAAAGTTTCTGATTTTTGCAATGTTACGTAGATGGAAAAAAGCTGTCCTCGAAATGGTCTTGATATGTTCTTCAAAAGAGAGATCAGGGTCCAGAGTAACGCCGAGGTCCTTCACAGTTTTATTTGAGACGACTGTACAACCATTAAGATTAATTGTGAGATTCAACAGAAGATCTCTTTGTTTCTGGGACCTAGAACAAGCATCTCTGTTTTGTCCGAGTTTAATCGTAGAAAGTTTGCAGCCATCCACTTCCTTATGTCTGAAACACATGCTTCTAGCGAGGGCAATTTTGGGGCTTCACCATGTTTCATTGAAATGTACAGATGTGTGTCATCTGCATAGCAGTGCAAGTTTACATTGTGTTTTCGAATAACATTGTTATGCAGGTGAATGAGGACCCAAAAGCAACTTGGCGAAAACAGAGTCTTTAATCCAGTAAAGTAAATCTACAATCATAAAGCATAATTCCACTCGTAATGACGAGAACAGACTGGAGACTCGATCATGAACTGCAGGTTGCCTCGGGAAGGCACTTGAACGTAGCAGACTCAGACACCTGCTCACCACGCAGCATCTGAGGGAAACACGACACGACAGGGCGATACACAGACACAGCACGGTGAACAATAGACAAGGATCCGACAGGGCAGAAACGGAAAACAAGGGAGAAATAGGGACTCTAATCAGGGGGAAAGATAGGGAACAGGTGTGGGAAGACTAAATGATTGATTAGGGGAATAGGAACAGCTGGGAGCAGGAACGGAGCGATAGAGAGAAGAGAGAGAGGGAGGAAGAGAGAAAGAGGGGAACGAACCTAAAAAGACCAGCAGGGGAAAACGAACAGAGGGAAAAGCAAAATGACAAGACAAAATAAGACAAAACATGACAGTACCCCCCCACTCACCGAGCGCCTCCTGGCGCTCTCGAGGAGGAACACTGGCGGCAACGGAGGAAATCATAGATCACAAACGGTCCAGCACGTCCCGAGAAGAACCCAACTCCTCTCCTCAGGACCGTAACGAAAAATGATAAAAAGGGAAACTAGGGTACTACTCTAAAAAAAAAATGAGACACTGGTAGAGGACTGAAAGCTTTAGAGCAAACAGGACCAAACAGGCCAGGAGAGTAACAACTAGGGACAGACTGAGACACAGCAAGGGCAGGAACAAGAACAGGAGAGATGCGATGGCAGGGAACAGACTGAGACCCAGCAAGACCAGGAGCAGAAGCAGAAAAAAATTACCAGACTTCTTCTGCGCGCAGTCTGAACACGCAGCCACGAAACGGCGCGTGTCACGCTCCTGAGTAGGCCACCAAAACCGCTGGCGAATAGAAGCAAGCGTACCCCGAACGCCGGGATGGCCAGCTAACTTGGCAGAGTGAGCCCACTGAAGAACAGCCAGACGAGTAGAAACAGGAACGAAAAGAAGGTTACTAGGACAAGCGCGCGGCGACGCAGTGTGCGTGAGTGCTTGCTTAACCTGTCTCTCAATTCCCAGACAGTCAACCCGACAACACGCCCAACAGGAAGGATCCCTCGGGATCGGTAGAAGCCACAGAAGAACTAAAGAGACGGGATAAAGCATGAGGCTTGGTGTTCTTAGTACCCGGGCAATAAGAAATAACGAACTCGAAACGAGCGAAAACAACGCCCAACGAGCATGACGCGCATTCAGTCGTTTGGCATAACGGATGTACTCAAGGTTCTTTTGGTCAGTCCAAACGACAAAAGGAACGGTCGCCCTCCAACCACTGTCGCCATTTGCCTAGGGCTAAACGGATGGCGAGCAGTTCGCGGTTAGCCACATCATAGTTACGTTCCGACGGTGACAGGCGATGAGAAAAATACGCACAAGGGTGGACCCCATCGTCAGTATCGGAGCGCTGGGACAGAATGGCTCCCACGCCCACCCCGACGCGTCAACCTCAACAATAAACGGTTTAGTGACGTCAGGTGCAACAAGGATAGGAGCGGATGCAAAACGCTTCTTGAAGAGAACAGGACAACAATCATACGACCGGTGAGGAGGAAGGGAGTTGGTTCTGGACCGACTGAAGACCGTGCGCAGACCATGATACTCCTCCGGCACTCCTGTCAAATCACCAGGTTCCTCCTGAGAAGAGGGGACAGAACAAACAGGAGAAATAGCAGACATTAAACACTTCACATGACAAGAAACGTTCCAGGAAAGGATAGAATTACTAGACCAATCAAAAGAAGGATTATGACACACTAGCCAGGGATGACCCAAAACAACAGGTGTAAAAGGTGAACAAAAAATCAAAAAAGAAATGGTCTCACTATGGTTACCAGATACAGTGAGGGTTAAAGGTAGTGTTTCATATAATATACTGGGGAGAGGACTACCATCCAAGGCAAACATGACCGTGGGCTCCCTAACTGTCTGAGAGGAATGTCATGTTCCCGCGCCCAGGCTTCGTCCATAAAACAGCCCTCTGCCCCAGAGTCTATTAATGCACTGCAGGAAGCTGCCGATCCGGTCCAGCGTAGATGGACCGGTAAGGTAGTACATGTACTTGACGGAGAGGACCGTCTAGTAGCGCTTATCAGTCGCCCTCCGCTTACTGATGAGCTCTGGCCTTTAACTGGACATGAAATGACAAAATGACCAGCGGAACCGCAATAGAGACAGAGGCGGTTGGTGATTCTCCGTTCCCTCTCCTTAGTCGAGATGCGAATACCCCCAGCTGCATGGGCTCAACACCTGAGTCAGTGGGGAAAGACGGTAGTGTCGGAGAGAGGGGAGACACAGTTAACGCGAGCTCTCTTCTATGAGCTCGGTGACGAAGATCTACCCGTCGTTCAATGCGAATAGCGAGTTCAATCAAAGAATCCACGCTGGATGGAACCTCCCGAGAGAGAATCTCATCCTTAACCTTAGCGTGGAGTCCCTCCAGAAAACGAGCGAGCAACGCCTGCTCGTTCCAGTTACTGGAGGCAGCAAGAGTGCGAAACTCTATAGAGTAATCCGTTATGGATCGATTACCTTGACATAGGGAAGACAGGGACCAGGAAGCTTCTTTCCCAAAAACTGAGCGATCAAAAACCCTTATCATCTCCTCTTTAAAGTTCAGATAATTGTTAGTACACTCAGCGCTTGCCTCCCAGATAGCTGTGCCCCACTGCCGAGCCCGACCAGTAAGGAGTGATATGACGTAGGCAATCCGAGCTCTCTCTCTTGAGTATGTGTTGGGTTGGAGAGAGAACACTATATCACACTGGGTGAGAAAGGAGCGGCACTCAGTGGGCTGCCCAGAATAACATGGTGGGTTATTAACCCTAGGTTCCGGAGGCTCGGAAGAACCGGAAGTAGCTGGTGACACGAGACGAAGACTCTGATACTGTCCTGAGAGGTCGGAGACCTGAGCGGCCAGGGTCTCAACGGCATGCCGAGCAGCAGACAATTCCTGCTCGTGTCTGCCGAGCATCGCTCCCTGGAACTCGAGAGTAGAGTAGAGAGAATCCATAGTCGCTGGGTCCATTCTTGGTCGGATCCTTCTGTTATGCAGGTGAATGAGGACCCAAAAGCAACTTGGCGAAAACAGAGTCTTTAATCCAGTAAAGTAAATCTACAATCATAAAGCATAATTCCACTCGTAATGACGAGAACAGACTGGAGACTCGATCATGAACTGCAGGTTGCCTCGGGAAGGCACTTGAACGTAGCAGACTCAGACACCTGCTCACCACGCAGCATCTGAGGGAAACACGACACGACAGGGCGATACACAGACACAGCACGGTGAACAATAGACAAGGATCCGACAGGGCAGAAACGGAAAACAAGGGGAGAAATAGGGACTCTAATCAGGGGGAAAGATAGGGAACAGGTGTGGGAAGACTAAATGATTGATTAGGGGAATAGGAACAGCTGGGAGCAGGAACGGAGCGATAGAGAGAAGAGAGAGAGGGAGGAAGAGAGAAAGAGGGGAACGAACCTAAAAAGACCAGCAGGGGGAAAACGAACAGAGGGAAAAGCAAAATGACAAGACAAAATAAGACAAAACATGACAAACATCCCCAAGAGGTAAAATATATAGTGAAAACAATAGTGGTCCTAAAACAGAACCTTGAGGAACACCGAAATATACAGTTGATTTGTCAGAGGACAAACCATTCACAGAGACAAACTGATATCTTTCCGACAGATAAGACCTAAACCAGGCCAGAACATGTCCGTGTAGACCAAAAGAATGTGGTGATCGGATATATATACGGATATGAAAGTTCTATAAACACACAAGGTAATCTCAGATTATCCTTGTAGGTATTTGTCAATTTTGTTGTTGGATATAGAAGCTGTCTGTGTGTGTGTGTGTGTTTTCATGTGTCTGTCTGCGTGTGTATGTGTGTGTGTTTGTCTGCGTGTGTGTGTGTTTGTCTGCGTGTGTGTGTGTTCATGTGTCTGTCTGCGTGTGTGTGTGTTCATGTGCCTGTCTGCGTGTGTGTGTGTTCGTGTGTCTGTCTGCGTGTGTGTGTGTTCGTGTGTCTGTCTGCGTGTGTGTGTGTTCGTGTGTCTGTCTGCGTGTGTGTGTGTGTTCGTGTGTCTGTCTGCGTGTGTGTGTTCATGTGTCTGTCTGTGTGTGTGTGTGTTCATGTGTCTGTCTGCGTGTGTGTGTTCATGTGTCTGTCTGCGTGTGTGTGTGTTCGTGTATCTGTCTACGTGTGTGTGTGTTCATGTGTCTGTCTGCGTGTGTTTGTGTGTGTTCATGTGTCTGTCTGCGTGTGTGTGTGTTCGTGTATCTGTCTACGTGTGTGTGTGTTCATGTGTCTGTCTGCGTGTGTTTGTGTGTGTTCATGTGTCTGTCTGCGTGTGTATGTGTGTGTGTTTGTCTGCATGTGTGTGTGTGTGTGTTTGTCTGCGTGTGTGTGTGTGTTTGTCTGCGTGTGTGTTCGTGTGTCTGTCTGCGTGTGTGTGTGTTCGTGTGTCTGTCTGCGTGTGTGTGTGTGTGTGTCTGTCTGCGTGTGTGTGTGTTTGTCTGCGTGTGTGTGCGTGTGTGTGTGTTGTGCGCACAATTGTGTTTGAACAGAGTAACACACCAAAGAGTATTATAACAGACTTGGGAAAAGCTGACTCCTTGGCAAACTCTGTTGTTACTGCGTGACTACAGATGTTTGATTGTAACCCAGTCCGACAGTAGTGTCTGGCCCAGCAGCCGTAGCTCTCTCTTCTATCAAAGGGTTTAGGACAGCTGTCTAGCCAACCTACCATAGCTATGTTTACAATGCAGCAGGATCTGTTCAACCATTTCACATCATGATCCCAGCTAGTCTTAATGAACAACCTGTAACTGAAACGTAACCCAACCCATTTCCCTTGTTCTGGTTGAGGCTGGTTCTGGTTGGTGTGAGACAGAGGCTGGTTCCTACTGTCTGGTTGGTGTGAGACAGAGGCTGGTTCATGCTGTCTGGTTGGTGTGAGACAGAGGCTGGTTCCTACTGTCTGGTTGGTGTGAGACAGAGGCTGGTTCTGGTTGGTGTGAGACAGAGGCTGGTTCATGCTGTCTGGTTGGTGTGAGACAGAGGCTGGTTCCTACTGTCTGGTTGGTGTGAGACAGAGGCTGGTTCATGCTGTCTGGTTGGTGTGAGACAGAGGCTGGTTCCTACTGTCTGGTTGGTGTGAGACAGAGGCTGGTTCTGGTTGGTGTGAGACAGAGGCTGGTTCATGCTGTCTGGTTGGTGTGAGACAGAGGCTGGTTCCTACTGTCTGGTTGGTGTGAGACAGAGGCTGGTTCATGCTGTCTGGTTGGTGTGAGACAGAGGCTGGTTCCTACTGTCTGGTTGGTGTGAGACAGAGGCTGGTTCCTACTGTCTGGTTGGTGTGAGACAGAGGCTGGTTCATGCTGTCTGGTTGGTGAGACAGAGGCTGGTTCCTACTGTCTGGTTGGTGTGAGACAGAGGCTGGTTCCTACTGTCTGGTTGGTGTGAGACAGAGGCTGGTTCCTACTGTCTGGTTGGTGTGAGACAGAGGCTGGTTCATGCTGTCTGGTTGGTGTGAGACAGAGGCTGGTTCATGCTGTCTGGTTGGTGTGAGACAGAGGCTGGTTCCTACTGTCTGGTTGGTGTGAGACAGAGGCTGGTTCATGCTGTCTGGTTGGTGTGAGACAGAGGCCGGTTCCTACTGTCTGGTTGGTGTGAGACAGAGGCTGGTTCCTACTGTCTGGTAGGTGTGAGACAGAGGCTGGTTCTGGTTGGTGTGAGACAGAGGTTGGTTCTGGTTGGTGTGAGACAGAGGCTGGTTCATGCTGTCTGGTTGGTGTGAGACAGAGGCTGGTTCATGCTGTCTGGTTGGTGTGAGACAGAGGCTGGTTCATGCTGTCTGGTTGGTGTGAGACAGAGGCTGGTTCCTACTGTCTGGTTGGTGTGAGACAGAGGCTGGTTCATGCTGTCTGGTTGGTGTGAGACAGAGGCCGGTTCCTACTGTCTGGTTGGTGTGAGACAGAGGCTGGTTCCTACTGTCTGGTAGGTGTGAGACAGAGGCTAGTTCCTACTGTCTGGTAGGTGTGAGACAGAGGCAGCGTCCACAGGGCTCTGGCCACAAGTAGTTCACTATATGGGGGATAGGGTTCTTGCAGAGCGCCCCATGGTGTTCACTCATATAGGTCATTACTCTAATGGAAAATGTTTGTTAAGCTCCACTTGTCTCTACTGGTCTGTGTGTGTGTACATCAGAACATGACTGGTGATTATGTGAATGTGTGTGTGTGTGTGTGTGTGTGTGTGTGTGTGTGTGTGTGTGTGTGTGTGTGTGTGTGTGTGTGTGTGTGTGTGTGTGTGTAGAACATCAGAACATGACTGGTGATTGTCATGATGGTTACTGGCCCAAGGGACGGGGACAGACAAGATGGGAAGGAGAGGGACAGACAGGACAGGAGGGAGAGAGAGAGGAAGAGGAGTGAAATTAGGGGGAGAGGGGGGTATAGAGAGGGAGAGGACTGAGATTATGGGGGAGAGGGGGGATAGAGAGGGAGAGGAGTGAGATTAGGGGAGAGAGGGAGAGGAGGGGGGATAGAGAGTGAGAGGAGGGGAAAGCTGGAGGAGAGTACAGACAGGACATGAAGGGAGGAGGAGAGAGAGGGCAAGGAGATAAGTAAGGAACATAGGGAAAGGAGAGAGGAGGGGGAGCTCACTCCACCAGGCGGACAGTATGCTATCAGACTGACGGCCCACTTTAGCTGCTCCGGAACGGGTCTGTTCTGGTTGCGTAACATCGTGAACACTGACAACTGCAACTATAAAAAGGACTTTAAAAAGAAATGAGCAGATAATAATCTTTTAAAAGACAGCCCAGCCTCCAGGTATGATTGGCCCAGTTTTAATAAGCAGAGAACGTAATGCCGTATCATTACCCAGTTAGGGAAATATTAAGACTTGTCTAGCCCTCCCTGAAAAGCCCCTGAAAAGCCCCTGAACAGCCCCTGAAAAGCCCCTGAACAGCCCCTGAAAAGCCCCTGAAAAGCCCCTGAACAGCCCCTGAAAAGCCCCTGAAAAGCCCTGAACAGCCCCTGAAAAGCCCCTGAAAAGCCCCTGAAAAGCCCCTGAACAGCCCCTGAACAGCCCCTGAAAAGCCCCTGAACAGCCCCTGAAAAGCCCCTGAAAAGCCCCTGAAAAGCCCCTGAACAGCCCCTGAAAAGCCCCTGAACAGCCCCTGAACAGCCCCTGAAAAGCCCCTGAACAGCCCCTGAACAGCCCCTGAAAAGCCCCAGAACAGCCCCGTAAAAGCCCCTGAAAAGCCCCAGAACAGCCCCTTAAAAGCCCCTGAAAAGCCCCAGAACAGCCCCGTAAAAGCCCCTGAAAAGCCAGAACAGCCCCAGAAGGTTCAACCATAGAGGTTCAGCCTGTCAGTCTGTACAGCAGGTTCAACCATAGAGGTTCATCCTGTCAGTCTGTATAGCAGGTTCAACCATAGAGATTCATCCTGTCAGTCTGTACAGCAGGTTCAACCATAGAGATTCATCCTGTCAGTCTGTACAGCAGGTTCAACCATAGAGATTCATACTGTCAGTCTGTATAGCAGGTTCAACCATAGAGATTCATCCTGTCAGTCTGTCAGTCTGTACAGCAGGTTCAACCATAGAGATTCATCCTGTCAGTCTGTACAGCAGGTTCAACCATAGAGGGTCATCCTGTCAGTCTGTACAGCAGGTTCAACCAGAGGTTCATCCTGTCAGTCTGTACAGCAGGTTCAACCATAGAGGTTCATCCTGTCAGTCTGTCAGTCTGTATAGCAGGTTCAACCATAGAGGTTCATCCTGTCAGTCTGTACAGCAGGTTCAACCATAGAGATTCATCCTGTCAGTCTGTACAGCAGGTTCAACCATAGAGATTCATCCTGTCAGTCTGTACAGCAGGTTCAACCATAGAGATTCATCCTGTCAGTCTGTACAGCAGGTTCAACCATAGAGGTTCATCCTGTCAGTCTGTCAGTCTGTACAGCAGGTTCAACCATAGAGGTTCATCCTGTCAGTCTGTATAGCAGGTTCAACCATAGAGATTCATCCTGTCAGTCTGTCAGTCTGTACAGCAGGTTCAACCAGAGGTTCAGCCTGTCAGTCTGTATAGCAGGTTCAACCATAGAGGTTCATCCTGTCAGTCTGTCAGTCTGTACAGCAGGTTCAACCATAGAGGTTCATCCTGTCAGTCTGTATAGCAGGTTCAACCATAGAGATTCATCCTGTCAGTCTGTCAGTCTGTACAGCAGGTTCAACCATAGAGGTCATCCTGTCAGTCTGTACAGCAGGTTCAACCATAGAGATTCATCCTGTCAGTCTGTCAGTCTGTACAGCAGGTTCAACCATAGAGATTCATCCTGTCAGTCTGTCAGTCTGTACAGCAGGTTCAACCATAGAGATTCATCCTGTCAGTCTGTACAGCAGGTTCAACCATAGAGATTCATCCTGTCAGTCTGTCAGTCTGTACAGCAGGTTCAACCATAGAGATTCATCCTGTCAGTCTGTACAGCAGGTTCAACCAGAGGTTCATCCTGTCAGTCTGTCAGTCTGTACAGCAGGTTCAACCATAGAGATTCATCCTGTCAGTCTGTACAGCAGGTTCAACCAGAGGTTCATCCTGTCAGTCTGTACAGCAGGTTCAACCATAGAGATTCATCCTGTCAGTCTGTCAGTCTGTACAGCAGGTTCAACCAGAGGTTCAGCCTGTCAGTCTGTATAGCAGGTTCAACCATAGAGGTTCATCCTGTCAGTCTGTCAGTCTGTACAGCAGGTTCAACCAGAGGTTCATCCTGTCAGTCTGTACAGTAGGTTCAACCGTAGAGGTTCATCCGGACACTGAAGATGTTGTTTTAATCAATCTGTTGTTTTAATGCTGTTTTAATCCATCTCACTTTGACATTGAGTCTCGCTAACCTCAACAGCCCTGTCTGTAGAATACAGAAACCATTAAAACCACCGAATTTGAATGAATTAGAATCTATTAAAACTACACCTTGAAACACTACTTCTGGGAGGAGAGAGACATTTCAATTATAAACATATCAAGCTTAATTTAAACGAATGTTAAAATGAACCAAACACAAATCTTCTATTCTGTATCCTGTTCCTGAAGTTCAACCAAACCTTATAATGTTTGGTTTTAGTCGTTAGTGAAGACTTCAGTGAGGTTTGTTATTTCCTTCAGTAACGAGGTCCTTTTCAACAGGCGCCCCCCCCAAATAAACGCAGGCTGTCTAACCCGCCATTACAGCACGTCTAGTGGCGACAACAACGTCGATCCGATCTACCCTTCGTTCACGACCAGCCTTTTGAAGGTCATTTCCGATTGAGCCGAGAAGTGCGCATGTTTGTCAATTGATGCTTTCTCCTGAAAAAAGTATGAATATTGCCTATAAAAGGCTCAATGTTGACAAAGTGTGATGGGATTACCTCCCGGGCCGTATGCTATCTCTCCATCGCCCATCTCTATATGCTCCACTGTGAACATTCACGTCTTTATATATAGACTTTCCAATCAGTGTTTTAGATGTGAGAAACAGTTAGGCACTACTGTCGCTTTGGATAAAAGCGTAGGCTACATATACCATTATTGCTTTTTTAATATTACATTTCAACAAGAGACATTTCAGAATTGTATGTTTTGTCAATGAACAGGGGACAGAGCAGGACCTCACACCAACATACCAACATAGACCAGAGTCTATGAAACTACAGGGACAGAGCAAGACCTCACACCAACATACCAACATAGACCAGAGTCTATGAAACAGTTGACTACAGGGACAGAGCAGGACCTCACACCAACATACCAACATAGACCAGAGTCTATGAAACTACAGGGGACAGAGCAGGACCTCACACCAACATACCAACATAGACCAGAGTCTATGAAACAGTTGACTACAGGGACAGAGCAGGACTTCACACCAACATACCAACATAGACCAGAGTCTATGAAACTACAGGGGACAGAGCAGGACCTCACACCAACATACCAACATAGACCAGAGTCTATGAAACAGTTGACTACAGGGGACAGAGCAGGACCTCACACCAACATACCAACATATACCAGACTGTAGGAAATAGTATATGAAATAGTTGACTATAGGGGACAGAGCAGGACCTCACACCAACATACCAGCATAGACCAGACTCGCATTGAAGGTTCCCAATAACAAAGAGGCCTCTATCATTCTTAAATGGAAGAAGTTTGGAACTACCAAGACTCTTCCTAGAGCTGGCTGCCCAGCCAAACTGAGCAATCAGGGGAGAAGGACCTTGGTCAGGAGGTAACCAAGAACCCAATGGTTCTGACAGAGGTCAGAGTTCCACCAATCAGGCTGTTATGGTAGAGTTGCCAGACGGAAGACACTCCTCAGTAACAGGCACATGACAGCCCCTTTGGAGTTTGCCAAAAGGCACTTAAAGGACTCTCAGACTATGAGAAACAAGATTCTCTGGTCTGATGAAACCAAGAATGCCAAGCGTCATATCTGGAGAAAACCTGGCACCATCCCGAGTGAAGCTTGGTGGTGGCAGTATCATGCTGTGGGGATGTTTTTCAGCGGCATTGACTGGAGACTAGTCAGGATCGAGGAAAGATGAACGGAGAAAAGTACAGAGAGATCCTTGATGAAAACCTGCTCCAGAGCGCTCAGGACCTCAGACTGGGGCGAAGGTTCACCTTCCAACAGGACAACGACACTAAGCACACAGCCAAGACAACACATGAGTGGCTTCAGGACAAGTCTCTGAATGTCCTTGAGTAGCCCAGCCAGAGCCCGGACTTGAATCCGATCGAACATCCCTCTAGTGCCCTGAAAATAGCTGTGCGGCAACACTTCCCATCTAACCTGACAGAGCTTGAGAGGATCTGCAGAGAAGAATGGGAGAAACTCCCCAAATACAGGTGTGCCAAGCATGTAGTCATACCCAAGAAGACTTGAGGCTGTAGTCACTGCCAAAGCGGCTTCAACATTGTACTGAGTAAAGGGTCTTATATATTACTTATATAAATGTGATATTTAATTTTAATTTTATACATTGGCAAAAAAATAATGAAATAACAGTTTTTACTCCTGTCAGTATGGGGTATTGTGATGTCATTATGGGGTATTGTGATGTCATTATGGGGTATTGCGATGTCATTATGGGGTATTGTGATGTCATTATGGGGTATTATGATGTCATTATGGGGTATTGTGTGTAGATTGATGAGGGAAAACAACAATTTCCTCCTTTTTTTAGATTAACCAACAAAATGTAGAAAAAGTCAAGGGGTCTGAATACTTTCCTAATGCTCTGTATATTATATATATATATTTACAAACAAATATTTGCATATTAATGGAAGCAACAAACAAACTTTATGATTAAAGCTGATCCCCGCCCCAAAAAATGATATCAGAAAATGAATAATGCCTCACCTCCACATGGTGACATGTTCTTCTCTTTGTTACCATACATCTGTATTCAAACACAGGGAATACTAATGTGACATATGGTAATGAAATGACTGCCTGTTAGTCGACTCCAGGAGTCTGGAATAGAAAGAGGTGAGAGAGAGAAAGTAGCTTTAAAAGGGGCAATCTGCGATTGCTGCATTCATTGTTGGACTTCTAAATTAATGATATGGACCCACTGATTCTTGAAGAACATTAATTGTAAATTCCTCATGAGCTTAGTTCAGAAACCAAAATATAAGCTTATTTCATAGTTTGCAAACAATGTAATTGTAAACAAACACAGCTTAACCTTTTGCGATAGGGGGCAGCATTTCACTTTTGGATGAATAGTGTGCCCAGAGTGAACTGCCTACTACTCAGTCCCAGATGCTAAAATATGCATATTATTAGTAGTAGATCTGGATAGAAAACACTCAGAAGTTTCTAAAACTGTTTGAATGATGTCTCTGAGTATAACATAACTCATATGGCAGGCGAAAACCTGAGAATAAATCCAACAAGGAAGTGGGAAATCTGAGGTTTGTTGTTTTTCAACTCATTTCCTATCGAATATACAGTGACTATGGTGTCATATTGCACTTCCTAAGGCTTCCACTAGATGTCAACAGTGTTTATAACCTTGTTTGATGCTTCTACTGTAAAGGACTTCAGAGTGTTTCCTATCAAAATCTATTAATAATATGCATATATTAGCAACTGGGCCTGAGTAGCAGACAGTTTACTCTGGGCACCTTCTTCATCCCAGCCATAACAAGATAAACTTAAAACTATAATTTAGATGAAACGGATGGTCATCCTGAGACATTTCTCCAGTCCTCATCCTCCAAAACACTTGTTGTTTGACTGCAGATTTCCCATTTAAACAGGGTAACATATCAAATCAAATCAGTATTTATATTGTTTTTATATTTATACATCTACCACTGACCCACCCACCCATCTACCAAATCAAATCAAATTGATTGATATAGCCCTTCTTACATCAGCTGATATCTCAAAGTGCTGTACAGAAACCCAGCCTAAAACCCCAAACAGCAAGCAATGCAGGTGTAGAAGCACGGTGGCTAGGAAAACTCCCTGAAAGGCCAAAACCTAGGAAGAAACCTAGAGAGGGACCAGGCTATGAGGGGTGTACAGAACATGGCCAAGATTTTCAAATGTTCATATATGACCAGCATGGTCAAATAATAGTAATCACAGTAGTTGTCGAGGGTGCAGCAAGTCAGCAAGTCAGCCACTCAGGAGTAAATGTCAGAGTTTCTCTACCGCTCCTGCTGTCTCTAGAGAGTTGAAAACAGCAGGTCTGGGACAGGTAGCACGTCCGGTGGCAGAACAGTTGAAACTGGAGCAGCAGCACAGCCAGGTGGACTGAGGACAGCAAGGACTCATCATGCAGGTAGTCCTGAGGCATGGTCCTAGGGCTCAGGTCCTCCGAGAGAGAGAAAGAAAGAGAGAATTAGAGAGAGCATACTTAAATTCACACAGGACACCGGATAAGACAGGAAAAGTACTCCAGATATAACAGACTGACCCTAGCCCCCCGACACATAAACTACTGCAGCATAAATAATGGAGAATGAGACTGGAGGGGTCAGGAGACACTGTGGCCCCATCTCGATGATACCCCGAACAGGGCCAAACAGGCAGGATATAACCCCACCCACTTTGCCAAAGCACAGCCCCCACACCACTAGAGGGATATGTTCAACCACCAACTTACCATCCTGAGACAAGGCCGAGTACAGCCCACAAAGATCTCCGCCACGGCACAACCCAAGGGGGGCGCCAACCCAGACAGGAAGATCATATCAGTGACTCATCCCACTCCAAGTGACACACCCCTCCTAGGGACGGCATGGAAGAGCACCAGTAAGCCAGTGACTCAGCCCCTCTAATAGGGTTAGAGGCAGAGAATCCCAGTGGAAAGAGGGGAACCGGCCAGGCAGAGACCGCAAGGGCGGTTCGTCGCTCCAGTGCCTTTCCTGTTCACCTTCCCACTCCT
Organism: Oncorhynchus gorbuscha; assembly: GCF_021184085.1. Taxonomy (NCBI): domain Eukaryota; kingdom Metazoa; phylum Chordata; class Actinopteri; order Salmoniformes; family Salmonidae; genus Oncorhynchus; species Oncorhynchus gorbuscha. Next base: position 5,001 of record NW_025747945.1, on the reverse strand, counting down.
GGGCCAGACTACACTCAATCATATGACCCACTGAAGAGATGATTCTTCAGTAAAGACTTAAAGGTTGAGACCGAGTCTCGTCTCTCACATGGATAGGCAGACCATTCCATAAAAATTGAGCTCTATAGGAGAAAGCCCTGCCTCCAGCTGTTTGCTTAGAATTCTAGGGACAATTAGGGAGGCCTGCCTTGTGACCGTAGCGCACGTGTAGGTATGTACGGCAGGACCAATCAGAGAGATAGGTAGGAGCAAGCACATGTAATGCTTTGTAGGTTAGCAGTAAAACCTGAAATCAGCCCTTGCCTTGACAGGAAGCCAGTTTAGAGAGGCTAGCACTGGAGTAATATGATCACATTTTTTGGGGTTCTAGTCATGATTCTAGCAGCCGTGTTTAGCACTAACTGAACTTAATTTTAGTGCTTTATCCGGTAGCCCGGAAAGTAGAGCATTTCAGTAGTCTAACCTAGAAGTTACAAAAGCATGGATTCATTTTTTCTGCATCATTTTTGGACAGAAAGTTTGATTTTTGCAATGTTACTTAGATGGAAAAGCTAAGTCCTCGAAATGGTCTTGATATGTTCTTCAAAAGAGAGATCAGGGTCCAGAGTAACGCCGAGGTCCTTCACAGTTTTATTTGAGACGACTGTACAACCATTGAGATTATTATTGTCAGATTCAACAGAAGATCTCTTTGTTTCTTGGGACCTAGAACAAGCATCTCTGTTTTGTCCGAGTTTAAAAGTAGAAAGTTTGCAGCCATCCACTTCCTTATGTCTGAAACACAGGCCTCTAAGCGAGGGTAATTTTGGGGATTCACCATACTTCATTGAAATGTACAGCTGTGTGTCATCTGCATAGCAGTGAAAGTTTACATGTTTCTCGAATGACATCCCCAAGAGGTAAAATATACAGTGAAAACAATAGTGGTCCTAAAACAGAACCTTGAGGAACACCTAAATGTACAGTTGATTTGTCAGAGGACAAACCATTCACAGAGACAAACTGATATCTTTCCCACAGATAAGATCTAAACCAGGCCAGAACTTGTCCGTGTAGACCAATTTGGGTTTCCAATCTCTCCAAAAGAATGTGGTGATCGATGGTATCAAAGCAGCACTAAGGTCTAGGAGCACGAGGACAGATACAGATCCTCACTCTGACACCATTAAAAGGTAATTTACCACCTCTCACCGCGCCGTCTCAGTGCTATGATGGGGTCTAAAACCAGATGAAGCATTTCGTATACATTGTTTGTCTTCTAGAAGGCAAAGAAAGGTTGCGCAACAGCCTTTTCAATTTTTTTTATAGAAATGGAAGATTCGATATAGGTCATAGTTTTTTATATTTTCTGGTCAAGGTTTGGCTTTTTCAAGAGAGGTTTATTACTGCCACTTTTAGTGAGTTTGGTACACATCCGGTGTATAGAGAGCCATTTATTATGTTCAACATAGGAGGACCAAGCACAGGAAGCAGCTCTTTCAGTAGTTTAGTTGGAATAGGGTCCAGTATGCAGCTTGAAGGTTTAGAGGCCATGATTATTTTCATCATTGTGTCACAGAGAACACCAGGGTAACAGAGAACACCAGGGTAACAGAGAACACCAGGGTAACAGAGAACACCAGGGTAACAGAGAACACCCGGGTAACAGAGAACACCCGGGTAACAGAGAACACCAGGGTAACAGAGAACACCAGGGTAACAGAGAACACCAGGGTAACAGAGAACACCCGGGTAACAGAGAACACCAGGGTAACAGAGAACACCCGGATAACAGAGAACACCCGGGTAACAGAGAACACCAGGGTAACAGAGAACACCAGGGTAACAGAGAACACCAGGGTAACAGAGAACACCAGGGTAACAGAGAACATCAGGGTAACAGAGAACACCAGGGTAACAGAGAACACCAGGGTAACAGAGAACACCTGGGTAACAGAGAACACCAGGGTAACAGAGAACACCAGGGTAACAGAGAACACCAGGGTAACAGAGAACACCAGGGTAACAGAGAACACCAGGGTAACAGAGAACACCAGGGTAACAGAGAACACCTGGGTAACAGAGAACACCAGGGTAACAGAGAACACCCGGATAACAGAGAACACGTCAAGTGTCTAGCTTTACTAGTGACTAGACTGACAGACTGACAGACATCCACTGACAGACAGACAGACAGACAGACAGACAGACAGACAGACAGACAGACAGACAGACAGACAGACAGACAGACAGACAGACAGACAGACAGACAGACAGACAGACAGACAGACAGACAGACAGACAGACAGACTGACTGACTGACTGACAGACTGACAGACATCCACTGACAGACATCCACTGACAGACAGACAGACAGACAGACAGACAGACAGACAGACAGACAGACAGACAGACAGACAGACAGACAGACAGACAGACAGACAGACAGACAGACAGACAGACAGACAGACAGACAGACAGACAGACAGACAGACAGACAGACAGACAGACAGACAGACAGACAGACAGACAGACAGACAGACAGACAGACAGACAGACAGACACCTGTTGGCACAACATTACATTGTTTTCTATAATCACTTCGTCACTAATTTCAGAACCTTGTGGTCATTGTTCAAAACTCTAGACACAAAACTCAAAACGGTCATCACATGCTGTCCAATGTTCAAAACATTGCATATCCTTAAAGAAATCTTGCACTTGCAGAATCATTGGTTCAAATAACTCCTTTACCATGAAATACCATAGGAACATTCATTTAGATCACCCACACACAAGATACCGACAGTTTCACTGTGTACTTGTTCGTACGATCATTAAATATTGTAAATTAAAATATGTGATACAGGTTTCATGATGGTACTAATCAAATCAAATCAAATCAAATTGATTTATATAGCCCTTCGTACATCAGCTGATATCTCAAAGTGCTGTACAGAAACCCAGCCTAAAACCCCAAACAGCAAACAATGCAGGTGTAAAAGCACGGTGGCTAGGAAAAACTCCCTAGAAAGGCCAAAACCTAGGAAGAAACCTAGAGAGGAACCGGGCTATGTGGGGTGGCCAGTCCTCTTCTGGCTGTGCCGGGTAGAGATTATAACAGAACATGACCAAGATGTTCAAATGTTCATAAATGACCAGCATGGTCAAATAATAATAAGGCAGAACAGTTGAAACTGGAGCAGCAGCACAGTCAGGTGGACTGGGGACAGCAAGGAGCCATCATGTCAGGTAGTCCTGGGGCACGGTCCTAGGGCTCAGGTCCTCCGAGAGAGAGAAAGAAAGAGAGAATTAGAGAGAGCATATGTGGGGTGGCCAGTCCTCTTCTGGCTGTGCCGGGTGGAGATTATAACAGAACGTGGCCAAGATGTTCAAATGTTCATAAATGACCAGCATGGTTGAATAATAGTAAGGCAGAACAGTTGAAACTGGAGCAGGAGCATGGCCAGGTGGACTGGGGACAGCAAGGAGTCCTCATGTCAGGTAGTCCTGGGACATGGTCCTAGGGCCCAGGCCAGTTGAAACTGGAGCAGCAGCATGGCCAGGTGGACTGGGGACAGCAAGGAGTCATCATGTCAGGTAGTCCTGGGGCATGGTCCTAGGGCTCAGGTCCTCCGAGAGAGAGAAAGAAAGAGAGAAGGAGAGAATTAGAGAACGCACACTTAGATTTACACAGGACACCGAATAGGACAGGAGAAGTACTCCAGATAAACAAACTGACCCTAGCCCCCGACACATAAACTACTGCAGCATAAATACTGGAGGCTGAGACAGGAGGGGTCAGGAGACACTGTGGCCCCATCCGAGGACACCCCGGACAGGGCCAAACAGGAAGGATATAACCCCACCCACTTTGCCAAAGCACAGCCCCCACACCACTAGAGGGAAATCTTCAACCACCAACTTACCATCCTGAGACAAGGCCGAGTATAGCCCACAAAGATCTCCGACACGGTACAACCCAAGGGGAGGAAACCCAGACAGGCCGACCACAACAGTGAATCAACCCACCCAGGTGACGCACCCCCCAGGGACGGCACGAGAGAGCCCCAGCAAGCCAGTGACTCAGCCCCGTAACAGGGTTAGAGGCAGAGAATCCCAGTGGAAAAAGGGGAACCGGCCAGGCAGAGACAGCAAGGGCGGTTCGTTGCTCCAGAGCCTTCCGTTCACCTTCCCACTCCTGGGCCAGACTACACTCAATCATATGACCCACTGAAGAGATGAGTCTTCAGTAAAGACTTAAAGGTTGAGACCGAGTTTGCGTCTCTGACATGGGTAGGCAGACCGTTCCATAAAAATGGAGCTCTATAGGAGAAAGCCCTGCCTCCAGCTGTTTGCTTAGAAATTCTAGGGACAATTAGAGGCCTGCTGTCTTGTGACCGTAGCGTACGTGTAGGTATGTACGGCAGGACCAAATCAGAGAGGTAGGTAGGAGCAAGCCCATGTAATGCTTTGTAGGTTAGCAGTAAAACCTTGAAATCAGCCCTTGCTTTGACAGGAAGCCAGTGTAGAGAGGCTAGCACTGGAGTAATATGATCAAATTTTTTGGTTCTAGTCAGGATTCTAGCAGCCGTATTTAGCACTAACTGAAGTTTATTTAGTGCTTTATCCGGGTAGCCGGAAAATAGAGCATTGCAGTAGTCTAACCTAGAAGTGACAAAAGCATGGATTAATTTTTCTGCATCATTTTTGGACAGAAAGTTTCTGATTTTTGCAATGTTACGTAGATGGAAAAAAGCTGTCCTCGAAATGGTCTTGATATGTTCTTCAAAAGAGAGATCAGGGTCCAGAGTAACGCCGAGGTCCTTCACAGTTTTATTTGAGACGACTGTCTACACGTAAATACATCACTGTAAAATGACTAGTAGAGAGAATGACTAGTAAACTACAGACACAGTGGAATCATTGAACAAAATGTTACATTTATTGATGAAATACAATAAAATCACATCATAGGTTTCTTACTGCAAAACATCACTGCAGTGTTCCTCACCTGGTTTA
>NW_025747944.1:10000-43196 GCF_021184085.1 Oncorhynchus gorbuscha | reverse complement strand
CCTTGCAGTATCTGAGGCAGCACATTAACAGCACGTGGTAAGGAGGGGGGGGCCTTGCAGTATCTGAGGCAGCACATTAACAGCACGTGGTAAGGAGGGGGGGGGGGCCTTGCAGTATCTGAGGCAGCACATTAACAGCCCGTGGTAAGGAGGGGGGGGCCTTGCAGTATCTGAGGCAGCACATTAAGGCAGCACATTAACAGGTGGTAAGGAGGGGGGCAGGGGCCTTGCAGTATCTGAGGCAGCACATTAACAGCACGTGGTAAGGAGGGGGCCTTGCAGTATCTGAGGCAGCACATTAACAGCACGTGGTAAGGAGGGGGCCTTGCAGTATCTGAGGCAGCACATTAACAGCACGTGGTAAGGAGGGGGGGCCTTGCAGGATCTGAGGCAGCACATTAACAGCACGTGGTAGGGGAGGGGGGCCTTGCAGTATCTGAGGCAGCACATTAACAGCCCGTGGTAAGGAGGGGGGCCTTGCAGTATCTGAGGCAGCACATTAACAGCCCATGGTAAGGAGGGGGGCCTTGCAGTATCTGAGGCAGCACATTAACAGCCCATGGTAAGGAGGGGGGCCTTGCAGGATCTGAGGCAGCACATTAACAGCACGTGGTAAGGAGGAGGGGGGGCCTTGCAGTATCTGAGGCAGCACATTAACAGCCCGTGGTAAGGAGGGGGCCTTGCAGGATCTGAGGCAGCACATTAACAGCACGTGGTAAGGAGGGGGGCCTTGCAGTATCTGAGGCAGCACATTAACAGCCCGTGGTAAGGAGGGGGGCCTTGCAGTATCTGAGGCAGCACATTAACAGCACGTGGTAAGGAGGGGGGCCTTGCAGTATCTGAGGCAGCACATTAACAGCACGTGGTAGGGGGGGGCCTTGCAGGATCTGAGGCAGCACATTAACAGCACGTGGTAAGGAGGGGGGCCTTGCAGTATCTGAGGCAGCACATTAACAGCCCGTGGTAAGGAGGGGGGCCTTGCAGTATCTGAGGCAGCACATTAACAGCCCATGGTAAGGAGGGGGGGCCTTGCAGGATCTGAGGCAGCACATTAACAGCCCATGGTAAGGAGGTAAGGAGGGGGGCCTTGCAGTATCTGAGGCAGCACATTAACAGCCCATGGTAAGGAGGGGGGGCCTTGCAGGATCTGAGGCAGCACATTAACAGCACGTGGTAAGGAGGGGGGCCTTGCAGTATCTGAGGCAGGACATTAACAGCACGTGGTAAGGGGGGGGCCTTGCAGGATCTGAGGCAGCACATTAACAGCACGTGGTAAGGAGGGGGGGCCTTGCAGTATCTGAGGCAGCACATTAACAGCACGTGGTAAGGAGGGGGGGGGGGGGGGGCCTTGTAGTATCTGAGCCAGCAGACTCATGTTTAGTTGTCGTTCTTTTAGCTGCAAAGTCAACTTTCCTCTGATACTGATCACAGGTGTGTGGTAGAGAGATCTCAACACTTTCCTCTGATACTGATCACAGGTGTGTGGTAGAGAGATCTCAACACTCTCCTCTGGTACTGATCACAGGTGTGTGGTAGAGAGATCTCAACACTCTCTCTGGTACTGATCACAGGTGTGTGGTAGAGAGATCTCAACACTCTCCTCTGGTACTGATCACAGGTGTGTGGTAGGAGATCTCAACACTCTCCTCTGGTACTGATCACAGGTGTGTGGTAGAGAGATCTCAACACTCTCCTCTGGTACTGATCACAGGTGTGTGGTAGAGAGATCTCAACACTCTCCTCTGGTACTGATCACAGGTGTGTGGTAGAGAGATCTCAACACTCTCCTCTGGTACTGATCACAGGTGTGTGGTAGAGAGATCTCAACACTCTCCTCTGGTACTGATCACAGGTGTGTGGTAGAGAGATCTCGACACTCTCCTCTGATACTGATCACAGGTGTGTGGTAGAGAGATCTCAACACTCTCCTCTGGTACTGATCACAGGTGTGTGGTAGAGAGATCTCAACACTCTCCTCTGGTACTGATCACAGGTGTGTGGTAGAGAGATCTCAACACTCTCCTCTGGTACTGATCACAGGTGTGTGGTAGAGAGATCTCAACACTCTCCTCTGGTACTGATCACAGGTGTGTGGTAGAGAGATCTCAACACTCTCCTCTGGTACTGATCACAGGTGTGTGGTAGAGAGATCTCAACACTCTCCTCTGATACTGATCACAGGTGTGTGGTAGAGAGATCTCAACACTCTCCTCTGGTACTGATCACAGGTGTGTGGTAGAGAGATCTCAACACTCTCCTCTGGTACTGATCACAGGTGTGTGGTAGAGAGATCTCAACACTCTCCTCTGGTACTGATCACAGGTGTGTGGTAGAGAGATATTAACACTCTCCTCTGGTACTGATCACAGGTGTGTGGTAGAGAGATCTCAACACTCTCCTCTGGTACTGATCACAGGTGTGTGGTAGAGAGATCTCAACCCTCTCCTCTGATACTGATCACAGGTTTGTGGTAGAGAGATCTCAACACAGAAAGTGGTATCAATAGCTTTAAGACATACACAATGATGCAACAGATGACGGACGTTCATGCACACAAGCAAAGCCAGGGCACGACACAACACACACTGAGCTGGCATCTGGACCTAGGCTGGCATCTGGACCTAGGGTGGCATCTGGACCTAGACTGGCATCTGGACCTAGACTGGCATCTGGACCTAGACTGGCATCTGGACCTAGACTGGCATCTGGACCTAGGCTGGCATCTGGGCCTAGGCTGGCATCTGGGCCTAGGCTGGCATCTGGGCCTAGGCTGGCATCTGGGCCTAGGCTGGCATCTGGACCTAGACTGGCATCTGGACCTAGACTGGCATCTGGACCTAGACTGGCATCTGGACCTAGACTGGCATCTGGACACAGTCTTCCTCCCTCTGTCCTTATATAGTGCACTACTTTTGACCAGGACCCATAGGCCTCTAGTAGTGCACTATATAGGGAATAGACTGATAGACTGGTAGACTGGTAGACTGATAGACTGATAGACTGATAGACTGATAGACTGATAGACTGGTAGACTGGTAGACTGGTATATTGATAGCTAGCAGGACTTAGGAGAAGGGTTGATGTGAACTACTTTTCAACAGAATCAATTAATTAGAGGAAGGCTACAACTGAAATTCAACCGAAAAATCCTAATTCGGCTGAAAAATAAAAACATCTCTTTCTGTCCTCATTGATTTCCTCAAATTAAACTAGAGCCCAGTTGAAATGACGTTGAGCCCGATCCTGGAGTGGACCATCATGGTCCTAAGAATTCCTTCATTATATTGGTGTGTATTAAACTACTTTAATTAGAAGACAAAACGGCAATCGAATTACTAAGAAAGTTCTTCCACGTCTAGACTATATTTAGTACATTTCCATGAAGTTTATGGGCCAGGTTTGTATACAAGGCAAAGGTACGGTTAACCACTCAGCATATTCAGGTTATAACCAACCTCCTGCTGACTCATTGTATTTATGCTGACACTGCCTGAAAAACACACACACACACACACACACACACACACACACACAATTAGAGGAAGGTACACACACACACACACACACACACACACACACACACACACACACACACACACACACACACACACACACACACACACACACACAATCATTACAGCAACCCATCAGATCAACAATCTCAGGCCTAGATCTCAGATATGAGGCCTCTCTGAAACTCAATCTCAGGCCTAGATATCAGGTATGAGGCCTTTCTGAAACTCAACAATCTCAGGCCTAGATCTCAGGTATGGGACCTTTCTGAAACTCAACAATCTCAGGCCTAGATCTCAGATATGAGGCCTTTCTGAAACTCAACAATCTCAGGCCTAGATCTCAGGTATGAGGCCTTTCTGAAACTCAACAATCTCAAGCCTAGATCTCAGGTATGAGACCTTTCTGAAACTCAATCTCAGGCCTAGATCTCAGGTATGAGGCCTTTCTGAAACTCAATCTCAGGCCTAGATCTCAGATATGAGGCCTCTCTGAAACTCAATCTCAGGCCTAGATCTCAGATATGAGGCCTCTCTGAAACTCAATCTCAGGCCTAGATATCAGGTATGAGGCCTTTCTGAAACTCAATCTCAGGCCTAGATCTCAGGTATGAGTCCTTTCTGAAACTCAACAATCTCAAGCCTAGATCTCAGGTATGGGACCTTTCTGAAACTCAACAATCTCAGGCCTAGATCTCAGGTATGAGACCTTTCTGAAACTCAACAATCTCAGGCCTAGATCTCAGGTATGGGACCTTTCTGAAACTCAACAATCTCAGGCCTAGATCTCAGATATGAGGCCTTTCTGAAACTCAACAATCTCAGGCCTAGATCTCAGGTATGAGGCCTTTCTGAAACTCAACAATCTCAAGCCTAGATCTCAGGTATGAGGCCTTTCTGAAACTCAACAATCTCAGGCCTAGATCTCAGGTATGAGGCCTTTCTGAAACTCAACAATCTCAGGCCTAGATCTCAGATATGAGGCCTTTCTGAAACTCAACAATCTCAGGCCTAGATCTCAGATATGAGGCCTTTCTGAAACTCAACAATCTCAGGCCTAGATCTCAGGTATGAGGCCTTTCTGAAACTCGACAATCTCAGGTCTAGATCTCAGGTATGAGGCCTTTCTGAAACTCAACAATCTCAAGCCTAGATCTCAGGTATGAGGCCTTTCTGAAACTCAACAATCTCAGGCCTAGATCTCAGATATGAGGCCTCTCTGAAACTCAACAATCTCAGGCCTAGATCTCAGGTATGAGGCCTCTCTGAAACTCAACAATATCAGGCCTAGATCTCAGGTATGAGGCCTCTCTGAAACTCAACAATCTCAAGCCTAGATCTCAGGTATGAGGCCTTTCTGAAACTCAACAATCTCAGGCCTAGATCTCAGGTATGAGACCTTTCTGAAACTCAACAATCTCAGGCCTAGATCTCAGGTATGAGGCCTTTCTGAAACTCAACAATCTCAGGCCTAGATCTCAGATATGAGGCCTCTCTGAAACTCAATCTCAGGCCTAGATCTCAGGTATGAGGCCTTTCTGAAACTCAACAATCTCAGGCCTAGATCTCAGATATGAGGCCTCTCTGAAACTCAACAATCTCAGGCCTAGATCTCAGGTATGAGGCCTCTCTGAAACTCAACAATCTCAGGCCTAGATCTCAGGTATGAGGCCTCTCTGAAACTCAACAATCTCAGGCCTAGATCTCAGGTATGAGGCCTCTCTGAAACTCAACAATCTCAAGCCTAGATCTCAGGTATGAGGCCTTTCTGAAACTCAACAATCTCAGGCCTAGATCTCAGATATGAGGCCTCTCTGAAACTCAACAATCTCAGGCCTAGATCTCAGGTATGAGGCCTTTCTGAAACTCAACAATCTCAGGCCTAGATCTCAGGTATGAGGCCTCTCTGAAACTCAACAATCTCAGGCCTAGATCTCAGGTATGAGGCCTTTCTGAAACTCAACAATCTCAGGCCTAGATCTCAGGTATGAGGCCTTTCTGAAACTCAACAATCTCAGGCCTAGATCTCAGGTATGAGGCCTTTCTGAAACTCAACAATCTCAGGCCTAGATCTCAGGTATGAGGCCTTTCTGAAACTCAACAATCTCAAGCCTAGATCTCAGGTATGAGGCCTTTCTGAAACTCAACAATCTCAGGCCTAGATCTCAGATATGAGGCCTCTCTGAAACTCAACAATCTCAGGCCTAGATCTCAGGTATGAGGCCTCTCTGAAACTCAACAATCTCAGGCCTAGATCTCAGGTATGAGGCCTCTCTGAAACTCAACAATCTCAGGCCTAGATCTCAGGTATGAGGCCTCTCTGAAACTCAACAATCTCAGGCCTAGATCTCAGGTATGAGGCCTCTCTGAAACTCAACAATCTCAGGCCTAGATCTCAGGTATGAGGCCTCTCTGAAACTCAACAATCTCAAGCCTAGATCTCAGGTATGAGGCCTTTCTGAAACTCAACAATCTCAGGCCTAGATCTCAGGTATGAGACCTTTCTGAAACTCAACAATCTCAGGCCTAGATCTCAGGTATGAGGCCTTTCTGAAACTCAACAATCTCAGGCCTAGATCTCAGATATGAGGCCTCTCTGAAACTCAATCTCAGGCCTAGATCTCAGGTATGAGGCCTTTCTGAAACTCAACAATCTCAGGCCTAGATCTCAGATATGAGGCCTCTCTGAAACTCAACAATCTCAGGCCTAGATCTCAGGTATGAGGCCTTTCTGAAACTCAACAATCTCAGGCCTAGATCTCAGGTATGGGACCTTTCTGAAACTCAACAATCTCAGGCCTAGATCTCAGGTATGGGACCTTTCTGAAACTCAACAATCTCAGGCCTAGATCTCAGGTATGAGGCCTTTCTGAAACTCAACAATCTCAGGCCTAGATCTCAGGTATGGGACCTTTCTGAAACTCAACAATCTCAGGCCTAGATCTCAGGTATGAGGCCTTTCTGAAACTCAACAATCTCAGGCCTAGATCTCAGGTATGGGACCTTTCTGAAACTCAACAATCTCAGGCCTAGATCTCAGGTATGGGACCTTTCTGAAACTCAACAATCTCAGGCCTAGATCTCAGGTATGAGGCCTTTCTGAAACTCAACAATCTCAGGCCTAGATCTCAGGTATGAGGCCTTTCTGAAACTCAACAATCTCAGGCCTAGATCTCAGATATGAGGCCTCTCTGAAACTCAACAATCTCAGGCCTAGATCTCAGGTATGGGACCTTTTTGAAACTCAACAATCTCAGGCCTAGATCTCAGGTATGAGGCCTTTCTGAAACTCAACAATCTCAGGCCTAGATCTCAGGTATGGGACCTTTTTGAAACTCAACAATCTCAGGCCTAGATCTCAGGTATGAGGCCTTTCTGAAACTCAACAATCTCAGGCCTAGATCTCAGGTATGAGGCCTTTCTGAAACTCAATCTCAGGCCTAGATCTCAGATATGAGGCCTCTCTGAAACTCAATCTCAGGCCTAGATCTCAGGTATGAGGCCTTTCTGAAACTCAATCTCAGGCCTAGATCTCAGATATGAGGCCTCTCTGAAACTCAATCTCAGGCCTAGATCTCAGGTATGAGGCCTTTGTGAAACTCAATCTCAGGCCTAGATCTCAGATATGAGGCCTCTCTGAAACTCAATCTCAGGCCTAGATCTCAGGTATGAGGCCTTTCTGAAACTCAATCTCAGGCCTAGATCTCAGATATGAGGCCTCTCTGAAACTCAATCTCAGGCCTAGATCTCAGGTATGAGGCCTTTCTGAAACTCAATCTCAGGCCTAGATCTCAGGTATGAGGCCTTTCTGAAACTCAACAATCTCAGGCCTAGATCTCAGGTATGAGGCCTTTCTGAAACTCAACAATCTCAGGCCTAGATCTCAGATATGAGTCCTTTCTGAAACTCAACAATCTCAAGCCTAGATCTCAGGTATGGGATCTTTCTGAAACTCAACAATCTCAAGCCTAGATCTCAGGTATGGGACCTTTCTGAAACTCAACAATCTCAGGCCTAGATCTCAGGTATGGGACCTTTCTGAAACTCAACAATGGAAACTCTTTTTGCCCATTGTATTGTTTCTGAGGCGGATACACAGGTGTTCTGTTCACTCATGTATCGTCACTCGGTTTGATGTAAACGTGAGAGGAGGGAAGGGGGGGGGGTCACTGCCAACAGCCAAAAGAGAAGGAAGGTACAGTAGAACAGCAGGGAGACTAGGACCGTGTTACCTCGTGATACCAAACGTGACTATGCTGACTGTCACGCCCCTGCAATGGAGGATGGGAAGAGAGAATGTGTTAAAGAGACTCCATATCAATGACATTTACTTACAGCCATTTACTTAGAGCCTGTAGGTCATTACTTTATTATATATATATTATACAATAACTACACTGACCTCCTCTCCTACTGTGGTAGACAGGGTAATAACTACACTGACCTCCTCTCCTACTGTGGTAGACAGGGTAATAACTACACTGACCTCCTCTCCTACTGTGGTAGACAGGGTAATAACTACACTGACCTCCTCTCCTACTGTGGTAGACACTGTAATAACTACACTGACCTCCTCTCCTACTGTGGTAGACAGGGTAATAACTACACTGACCTCCTCTCCTACTGTGGTAGACACTGTAATAACTACACTGACCTCCTCTCCTACTGTGGTAGACACTGTAATAACTACACTGACCTCCTCTCCTACTGTGGCAGACACTGTAATAACTACACTGACCTCCTCTACTACTGTGGCAGACACTGTAATAACTACACTGACCTCCTCTACTACTGTGGTAGACACTGTAATAACTACACTGACCTCCTCTCCTACTGTGGTAGACACTGTAATAACTACACTGAACTCCTCTACTGTGGTAGACACTGTAATAACTACACTGACCTCCTCTCCTACTGTGGTAGACACTGTAATAACTACACCGACCTCCTCTACTACTGTGGTAGACACTGTAATAACTACACCGACCTCCTCTCCTACTGTGGTAGACACTGTAATAACTACACTGACCTCCTCTCCTACTGTGGTAGACACTGTAATAACTACACTGACCTCTTCTACTGTGGTAGACAGGGTAATAACTACACTGACCTCCTCTCCTAGTGTGGAAGACAGGGTAATAACTACACTGACCTCCTCTACTACTGTGGTAGACACTGTAATAACTACACTGACCTCCTCTCCTACTGTGGTAGACAGGGTAACACTGACCTCCTCTCCTACTGTGGTAGACACTGTAATAAATACACCGATCTCCTCTCCTACTGTGGTAGACACTGTAATAACTACACCGACCTCTCCTACTGTGGTAGACACTGTAATAACTACACTGACCTCTACTACTGTGGTAGACACTGTAATAACTACACTGACCTCCTCTCCTACTGTGGTAGACAGGGTAATAACTACACTGACCTCCTCTCCTACTGTGGTAGACACTGTAATAACTACACTGAACTCCTCTACTGTGGTAGACACGGTAATAACTACACTGACCTCCTCTCCTACTGTGGTAGACAGGGTAATAACTACACTGACCTCCTCTCCTACTGTGGTAGACACTACTAACTACACTGACCTCCTCTCCTACTATGGTAGACACTGTAATAACTACACCGACCTCTCCTACTGTGGTAGACACTGTAATAACTACACTGACCTCCTCTCCTAGTGTGGTAGACACTGTAATAACTACACTGACCTCCTCTCCTACTGTGGTAGACACTGTAATAACTACACTGACCTCCTCTCCTACTGTGGTAGACAGGGTAATAACTACACTGACCTCCTCTCCTAGTGTGGAAGCCATTGTAATAACACACTGACCTCCTCTCCTAGTGTGGAAGCCATTGTAATAACACACTGACCTCCTCTCCTACTGTGGAAGCCATTGTAATAACACACTGACCTCCTCTCCTACTGTGGAAGCCATTGTAATAACACACTGACCTCCTCTCCTAGTGTGGAAGCCATTGTAATAACACACTGACCTCCTCTCCTAGTGTGGAAGCCATTGTAATAACTACACTGACCTCCTCTCCTAGTGTGGAAGCCATTGTAATAACTACACTGACCTCCTCTCCTAGTGTGGAAGCCATTGTAATAACACACTGACCTCCTCTCCTACTGTGGAAGCCATTGTAATAACACACTGACCTCCTCCCCTAGTGTGGAAGCCTTGACCCAGGCGCCGTCCTTATATATGTAGTTCAGTGGAGAGCGGAAGTTGGCATTATACTCTGATTTCACCTTTCTGGAGAGAAGGACAGAAATACACAGAGACAGGCCAAGTCAGATAATGTATATTCAGTGATCGTTTAGCATTGCACTTGGCATTATGATTTATAAACTAAAATGTATTAGTTGAATAGGCCACATGTGAATGACCAAACTCTGCTGCTGTCCATTGGAGAAGTTCCATGTGAGAGAGAGAGAGAGAGAGAGAGAGAGAGAGAGAGAGAGAGAGAGAGAGAGAGAGACACGGTTTGAGAGAGAGAGAGAGAGACGGTTTGAGAGAGAGAGAGACGGTTTGAGAGAGAGAGAGACGGTTTGAGAGAGAGAGAGACGGTTTGAGAGAGAGAGAGAGAGAGAGAGAGAGAGAGAGAGAGAGAGAGAGAGAGAGAGAGAGAGAGACGGTTAGAGAGAGAGAGAGAGAGAGACGGTTTGAGAGAGAGAGAGAGAGAGAGACGGAGAGAGAGAGAGAGAGAGAGAGACGGTTTGAGAGAGAGAGAGAGACGGTTTGAGAGAGAGAGAGACGGTTTGAGAGAGAGAGAGACGGTTTGAGAGAGAGAGAGAGAGAGAGACGGTTTGAGAGAGAGAGAGAGAGAGAGAGAGAGAGAGAGAGAGAGAGAGAGAGAGAGAGAGAGAGAGAGTTTGAGAGAGAGAGAGAGGTTTGAGAGAGAGAGAGAGAGAGAGAGAGACGGTTTGAGAGAGAGAGAGAGAGAGAGAGAGAGAGAGAGACGGTTTGAGAGAGAGAGAGAGAGAGAGAGAGAGAGAGAGAGAGAGAGACGGTTTGAGAGAGAGAGAGAGAGAGAGAGAGAGAGAGAGAGAGAGAGAGAGAGAGAGACACGGTTTGAGAGAGAGAGAGACGGTTTGAGAGAGAGAGAGACGGTTTGAGAGAGAGAGAGAGAGAGACGGTTTGAGAGAGAGAGAGAGAGAGAGAGAGAGAGAGAGAGAGAGAGAGAGAGAGAGAGAGACGGTTTGAGAGAGAGAGAGAGAGAGAGAGAGAGAGTTTGAGAGAGAGAGAGAGAGAGAGAGAGAGAGAGAGAGAGAGAGAGACGGTTTGAGAGAGAGAGAGAGAGACACAGTTTGAGAGAGAGAGAGACGGTTTGAGAGAGAGAGAGAGAGAGAGAGAGAGAGAGAGAGAGACGGTTTGAGAGAGAGAGAGAGAGAGAGACAGAGTGCAGTGTTACCGGTAATTATTACCAAAATACTCCATGACACATAGCAGGAAGTGAAGATGGAAAGAGACAATATACAATACATGAGAGAGTTCCTATTACTGACAGGTTGCCTCTCTCTTTCCCCTCCTACTTCCCCTTCCCCACCCCTGACCTCTGACTCCAGGTGAAGTTTCCCAAAGGGACAGGTCTAGGATCAGCTCCCCCTCCCCCTAATCCTACCCTTAACGGTTAGTGGGATGCTAAATGAACCCAGGATCAGCGTGTCGAGGTAACTTCACCCTCCAACCAACATACCCTGTAATCACAACTGACCGCTGATCTCACCTGTGGGGAAGATGTGCCTTCTGGGGGCTGTGTGACTTCACTTCCTGGTCCGCCTGCTGCTCCCGAGGCTGTGGAAGTGGAATGTTCTCCTCTATGACGCTGGACTCTCTCTCTTCCCTTTTCTTCTTCTTCCACTTGCTCTGATGTCATCATCCCAACAGAACAGAACAGAGCCGTTCGTAAAAGCCGCGTCTGGAGTGTACAGGGGGTGTGGTGGTATTTCCGTACCGGTTCCACTGGTTTTATACCCAGGTTCCCAAATAGCACCCTATACCCTATATAAGGGCTCTGGTCAAAAGTAGTGCACTATGTAGGGAATAGGGTGCCATTTGGGATGCCTGCCAGTCAGTCAGTCAGAGGAACCTGGGTATAAAACCAGTGGAACCAGTACGGAAATACCACCAAACTTCCTGTACACTCCCAGTGGGTGTTTCCAGCGCAGCATGTGGAGAACATTATCTTAATAACTGGTTTATTTACTTCCATATTGGACGTTCTAGGTGTGTATTGTATTCCCCTTTCATATTGGACGTTCTAGGTGTGTATTGTATTCCCCTTTCATATTGGACGTTCTAGGTGTGTATTGTATTCCCCTTTCATATTGGACGTTCTAGGTGTGTATTGTATTCCTCTCATATTGGACGTTCTAGGTGTGTATTGTATTCCCCTTTCATATTGGACGTTCTAGGTGTGTATTGTATTCCCCTTTCATATTGGACGTTCTAGGTGTGTATTGTATTCCTCTTTCATATTGGACGTTCTAGGTGTGTATTGTATTCCCCTTTCATATTGGACGTTCTAGGTGTGTATTGTATTCCTCTCATATTGGACGTTCTTGGTGTGTATTGTATTCCCCTTTCATATTGGACGTTCTAGGTGTGTATTGTATTCCTCTTTCATATTGGACGTTCTAGGTGTGTATTGTATTCCCCTTTCATATTGGACGTTCTAGGTGTGTATTGTATTCCTCTCATATTGGACGTTCTAGGTGTGTATTGTATTCCCCTTTCATATTGGACGTTCTAGGTGTGTATTGTATTCCTCTTTCATATTGGACGTTCTAGGTGTGTATTGTATTCCTCTTTCATATTGGACGTTCTAGGTGTGTATTGTATTCCTCTTTCATATTGGACGTTCTAGGTGTGTATTGTATTCCTCCAAGGGGGTTTTTGAAATGTCAATAAACAGAGAAAAACCTTGCTAGTCTGTGTCCTAATTTATCCTGATCTTCCCAGAAATCAGTGACAAATAAGTGTTCTAAGTAAGTAGGGCTCTCTGCTTCCTTATTGAAATACAAAAGGTACCGTTGAAGATATTGCCAACGCTGGGAGTATTATATAGGCAACGCTGGGAGTATTATATTGTGGCCTAATCTTGGCACCCAGAATCAGATCATGTTTGTGTGCTGGTCTCAGGCCAGCTACGACACGTTCGTAAAGTCTGTTCCATAAAGAGGTTGAATAAATCCATTTACCAGATCAAACATTGAGTTGTAGTGTGGCGTGTGGACCGACTGGAACTCTGAAGTACCTTGGATGCTTTCTCAGGTGAAACGTTCTCTCTCTGGAACAGAGGCACCTGGTCTACATCGCTGCGTAGCCGTGGTCCTCTGGGAGGTGGAAAGGCTTTAAAGTTCCTGCTGTACTCGCTCTCCAACACCACCGCCGGGTTAGACTTGAAAGGAGGGATGGAACGGTGGCTGGTGTACAGCATCTGAAGAAGAAAGACCATGCAAGGAAATATACTGGAACTGTCATAGTTGATTCATACTCAAATACTCTGCTACCATCTACTGGCTGTTTGACAAAACAGCATCTCTGCTCCACAGCTTGGGTAGATAGCCTCTCTCAAACTCGTCATTCGTTTTGAAAACCAGACCCTAGGCAACACACTGACTGAGGTCTGGTTTCAATGACGGACTCTTTTGATATCGAGGAACTACTCACTTCCTACATCACGACTTTATCCTCTTGAATAAAATACTAAATAGTAGCTAGCAAGATGGAGATCACAGAGGTTATATTTGTAGATACCTACTCAGGTTGTACAACTGAATATCTTCAACTGAAATGTGTCTTCCCATTTAACCCCACCCCTCTGAATCAGAGAGGTGCGGGGGGGGGGGGGGGGGCTGCCTTAATCAACATCCACATCTTTGGCACCCGGGGTACAGTGGGTTAACTGCCTTGTTAACCCACTATTTTAACCTTGTCAGGTTACTGGCCCAACGCTCTAACCACTAGACTGCCTGCCGCCCCAGTAGCTAGTTTACATCAACTACCTCAACTAAAACCAATGCAACGTTTGGTTTTGAATCACAGCGTTCTGGCATGTCTGCCTCGTGATTTGTTACGAGAGTCCCCAGAACGCCCCCTTATCGACGTAGGTAGTGATGTAGTTCCTCTAGGCCAACAGACCCTCATTAAAACCAGGTCCTAGTCACTGTGTTGCCTGGTCGGGTTTTCAAGACTAACTAGTAATGGGGCAGAATGGGTGACCAACCCTGGGTTCAGGGTGTAACAAGAAGCAGTGAATCTTACTTAATAGGTGTGCATTGGGCCCCTCTATGACCAGGAAATGCCAACACATGTCAAATGTGTGACTATCAGGGCTTTAACATGGATGTTATGGAGGTTTAGCGTTGTATATACATTCAGACTAGACGAGGATATGAGTGGAACATCAGGGCTTTAACTGAGGTTTATATACATTCAGACTAGACGAGGATATGAGTGGAACATCAGGGCTTTAACATGGAGGTTTAGGGATGTATTTCAGACTAGACGAGGATATGAGTGGAACATCAGGGCTAGATGGAGGTTTAGGGATTAACATGGATGTTATGGAGGTTTAGGGATGTATATACATTCAGACTAGACGAGGATATGAGTGGAACATCAGGGCTTTAACATGGAGGTTTAGGGATTTAACATTAAGACTAGGATATGAGTGGAACATCAGGGCTTTAACATGGATGTTATGGGGATGTTGCCATTCAGACTAGACGAGGATATGAGTGGAACATCAGGGCTTTAACATGGATGTTATGGAGGTTTAGGGTTGTATATACGTTCAGACTAGACGAGGATATGAGTGGAACATCAGGGCTTTAACATGGATGTTATGGAGGTTTAGGGATGTATATACATTCAGACTAGACGAGGATATGAGTGGAACATCAGGGCTTTAACATGGAGGTTTAGGGTTGTATATACATTCAGACTAGACGAGGATATGAGTGGAACATCAGGGCTTTAACATGGAGGTTTAGGGATGTATATATGTTCAGACTAGACGAGGATATGAGTGGAACATCAGGGCTTTAACATGGAGGTTTAGGGATGTATATACATTCAGACTAGACGAGGATATGAGTGGAACATCAGGGCTTTAACATGGATGTTATGGAGGTTTAGGGATGTATATACATTCAGACTAGACGAGGATATGAGTGGAACATCAGGGCTTTAACATGGAGGTTTGGAGGTTTAGGGATGTATATACATTCAGACTAGACGAGGATATGAGTGGAACATCAGGGCTTTAACATGGAGGTTTAGGGGGATGTATATATGTTCAGTTGTGAGTGGAACATCAGGGCTTTAACATGGAGGTTTAGGGATGTATATACATTCAGACAGACGAGGATATGAGTGGAACATCAGGGCTTTAACATGGATGTTATGGAGGTTTAGGGTTGATCAGACTAGACGAGGATATGAGTGGAACATCAGGGCTTTAACATGGAGGTTTAGAGTTGTATATACATTCAGACTAGACGAGGATATGAGTGGAACATCAGGGCTTTAACATGGAGGTTTAGGGATGTATATACGTTCAGACTAGACGAGGATATGAGTGGAACATCAGGGCTTTAACATGGAGGTTTAGGGATGTATATACGTTCAGACTAGACGAGGATATGAGTGGAACATCAGGGCTTTAACATGGATGTTATGGAGGTTTAGGGATGTATATACGTTCAGACTAGACGAGGATATGAGTGGAACATCAGGGCTTTAACATGGAGGTTATGGAGGTTTAGAGTTGTATATACATTCAGACTAGACGAGGATATGAGTGGAACATCAGGGCTTTAACATGGAGGTTTGGGGATGTATATACATTCAGACTAGACGAGGATATGAGTGGAACATCACCTGCTCTGCAGCCAGCAGTGGGGAGGCGTGGCCAGCTACAGGTGTCTTCCATGGAAACTGTTTCCTGTACTCAGAGTTCTGTAGTCCGGTCCTCTGTCCAGACGACTTCAGCCCCGCCTTCCTCCTCAACACATAGTCCACCTGGAATCACATTTCTCACTTTACTACACAGGTCACTAGTGATAACTCACTGTGCGTCATCGTAACTAAGAATTTGTTTTTAACTGACTTGATTAAATTAAAAAATGAACTGTCTGCTGCACAGGCCACAGGGCTGCTTAGAAGGCCTGGGTCAAACACGTGTGTCAAACGGTCCTTTCAAATACATGAGCTGCGCTTCGTTTAGTTTTCCTGGTACAATGGAGCCAATAGAATAGTCTCAAAAGTGCAAGCTAAATCGAGCACATGCATTTGCATACATTAAATAAATAACAACCATTCTCACCCCATTGAAAGCTTGGTCCTGTTTCCCTACAGTAGCCAGGGGGCTCCGGGTGTGGATCTGGCCCTGAAGAGTGGTCGGGCCTCGTTGGGGGTCCCCTGGAGGAGGGGGACCCCTCGGGGCCAGAGGGGTGGGGACTCTCTCTGGGGTAGGAGCCAGGGGAGAGGTACCAGGTCTGGGGGTCTCATCTCGTCTCTGTGGGGGCTCTGTGGTGGTGGGGTTCCATTGGAAGGAGCTGGACACCTGGGGCGAGTGGGAGGAGGGCACCTTCCTCTTGGACAGAAACTGAGGCTCTCTACTGATACCTGGTGTAATATGGATGATAGAGAGATGATAGTGGCTCTACTGATACCTGGTGTAATATGGATGACAGAAGGAGAGATGATAGTGTCTCTACTGATACCTGGTGAAATATGGATGATAGAGAGATGATAGTGTCTCTACTGATACCTGGTGTACTATGGATGACAGAAGGAGAGATGATAGTGTCTCTACTGATACCTGGTGTAATATGGATGATAGAGAGACTATAGTGTCTCTACTGATACCTGGTGTAATATGGATGATAGAGAGATTATAGTGTCTCTACTGATACCTGGTGTAATATAGATGACAGAGAGATGATAGTGTCTCTACTGATACCTGGTGTACTATGGATGATAGAGAGATTATAGTGTCTCTACTGATACCTGGTGTAATATGGATGATAGAGAGATTATAGTGTCTCTACTGATACCTGGTGTAATATAGATGACAGAGAGATGATAGTGTCTCTACTGATACCTGGTGTAATATGGATGATAGAGAGATGATAGTGTCTCTACTGATACCTGGTGTAATATGGATGATAGAGAGATTATAGTGTCTCTACTGATACCTGGTGTAATATAGATGACAGAGAGATGATAGTGTCTCTACTGATACCTGGTGAAATATGGATGATAGAGAGATGATAGTGTCTCTACTGATACCTGGTGTAATATAGATGATAGAGAGATGATAGTGTCTCTACTGATACCTGGTGTAATATGGATGATAGAAGGAGAGATGATAGTGTCTCTACTGATACCTGGTGTAATATGGATGACAGAAGGAGAGATGATAGTGTCTCTACTGATACCTGGTGTACTATGGATGATAGAAGGAGAGATGATAGTGTCTCTACTGATACCTGGTGTAATATGGATGATAGAGAGATGATAGTGTCTCTACTGATACCTGGTGTAATATAGATGATAGAGAGATGATAGTGTCTCTACTGATACCTGGTGTAACATGGATGACAGAAGGAGAGATGATAGTGTCTCTACTGATACCTGGTGTAACATGGATGACAGAAGGAGAGATGATAGTGTCTCTACTGATACCTGGTGTAATATGGATGATAGAGAGATGATAGTGTCTCTACTGATACCTGGTGTAATATGGATGATAGAGAGATGATAGTGTCTCTACTGATACCTGGTGTAATATGGATGATAGAGAGATGATAGTGTCTCTACTGATACCTGGTGTACTATGAATGACAGAAGGAGAGATGATAGTGTCTCTACTGATACCTGGTGTACTATGGATGACAGAAGTAGAGATGATAGTGTCTCTACTGATACCTGGTGTAATATGGATGATAGAAGGAGAGATGATAGTGTCTCTACTGATACCTGGTGTACTATGGATGACAGAAGGAGAGATGATAGTGTCTCTACTGATACCTGGTGTAATATGGATGATAGAAGGAGAGATTATAGTGTCTCTACTGATACCTGGTGTAATATGGATGATAGAGAGATGATAGTGTCTCTACTGATACCTGGTGTAACATGGATGACAGAAGGAGAGATGATAGTGTCTCTACTGATACCTGGTGTAATATGGATGACAGAAGGAGAGATGATAGTGTCTCTACTGATACCTGGTGTACTATGGATGATAGAAGGAGAGATTATAGTGTCTCTACTGATACCTGGTGTAATATGGATGATAGAAGGAGAGATGATAGTGTCTCTACTGATACCTGGTGTAATATGGATGACAGAAGGAGAGATTATAGTGTCTACTGATACCTGGTGTAATATGGATGATAGAGAGATGATAGTGTCTCTACTGATACCTGGTGTAATACGGATGACAGAAGGAGAGATGATAGTGTCTCTACTGATACCTGGTGTACTATGGATGATAGAAGGAGAGATTATAGTGTCTCGACTGATACCTGGTGTAATATGGATGATAGAGAGATTATAGTGTCTCTTCTGATACCTGGTGTAATATGGGTGACAGAAGGAGAGATGATAGTGTCTCTACTGATACCTGGTGTAATATGGATGACAGAGGGACAGATGATAGTTGACCATGTGACTCAAGTGGTAGAGCATGGCTCTTACAAAGCCAGGGTTGTGGGTTCTATTCCCACGGAGGACAGGTGGTAGAGCATGGCTCTTACAAAGCCAGGGTTGTGGGTTCTATTCCCACGGAGGACAGGTGGTAGAGCATGGCTCTTACAAAGCCAGGGTTGTGGGTTCTATTCCCACGGAGGACAGGTGGTAGAGCATGGCTCTTACAAAGCCAGGGTTGTGGGTTCTATTCCCACGGAGGATGCACTCGCTATGACTAAACTGTAAATAGTCAAATAAGAATAGTAGAGCTGCGCTCAGTGTTTTAAAGATGAAGATGCACGACAGGAATATGAATGATGTGTGATATGTTAACCTGGTATATTATACTGTTACCGGGTCATATAGACCACTTTCTGGTTTTGCAAACATTGCTGCAGGAAGTGCAATACACGCACGTTCGTGACAGAACACACAACAACACACCTCTATTTACATGTTGCTTATGAGTGCTTTTCACACTACTTTTGGATTATAACTGAATGTTAAGGCTTGTATGAATGCCCTGCTTAATATAATGTGTGTGTGTCATCATCGCAAATTCGACTGCATTTTACTTCTATTTAAAAACACTTTAACTTCAACCAGTAAAATGTCTCTTTGTCTAGCTTTTGCTACAACCTACAGTATGTCAATGAGCGTTAACATTCTAGCCAACACCTGCCACATTCAAAATAGTTATTTTGAAAAGTTCACATCCAAATATAATCTTAGCGACTGTTCAAGCAAGAATCAAAACATCACCGTAAGCGTATAAGAACCCAAAAAGTTATTTTGTTTAGAAGTAATAAAAACGTAAATTCAGGCTATGTTGAAGAGGTGGCAGATGGCGACCAAGAGTCGCGTGCATCTGTGCGTGACGTCAGTGTGTCGTGTACTGGAAAAGGGTCTATATCAATCAATAAATCAATAAATCAATCAATAAATCTTACCCATCTGGTCAGATCGAAGTCCAGCTAAGCACATCCGTCGCTGAGGAGAGGCGCTTCTGGACCGGGTAGCGGCTCGATCTTTAAATTTCTTCTTGTACTCACTGATGCCCTGTGCACGTGAGTATCCAAAACATTAGTAAATCGCATAGGACTGAATACGTGACGTACTATATTGTGTAAGTGGGAGATATTTAGCAAATAGCATGCCTTTAAAAGGACTGTAAGCGTCATGCACAAACAGTCGTGTTGGTCAGATGTTTCCTAGGAAACCGATCGGCTGCATTTCGTTTGAATGAAATCTGTGAACTGAGTTTGCAGCTACAGGCATATCTGTGCAGCTACAGGCATATCTGTGCAGCTACAGGCATATCTGTGCAGCTACAGGCATATCTGTGCAGCTACAGGCATATCTGTGCAGCTACAGGCATATCTGTGCAGCTACAGGCATATCTGTGCAGCTACAGGCATATCTGTGCAGCTACAGGCATATCTGTGCAGCTACAGGCATATCTGTGCAGCTACAGGCATATCTGTGCAGCTACAGGCATATCTGTGCAGCTACAGGCATATCTGTGCAGCTGTATTAGGTCACAGTGTATAAACCAGACTGTACCGCTGTCTTTATCTAGGCTGATGAATCAAACTAACGCAATAAACCACGTTAAACGAATCCTCTATTGCCCTTTACAATGTCATGCAATTGATACATGCATCTATTTATCAATAGAAACAGGAAATATCCGCTGTTAGCCGCTGGCAGCTCGTTTACATGAGTTTATCCGCTGTATACCAGTGTAACGTGTTAGGAAACACTGAGCTTAAACCAAGCTAATAACCGACACCTTGGACGTGGGATTTGGTTGTTTCTATAGATGGTTTATCCGATGTAAATCGCAATGCACGATGATTAATAAACTAACCTTTTATTTGTGCGAATGAAACAATGTTTCCGTTTTCTTGTATCAGTCGAAACCTCTTCAACTCACTCAGGCGGTGACCTAGATTACTGGACGAGGTTGTTTCAAAAACACTGCGCTAAACCAAAGACAACCGTTTAATTTATATTACTCGTTCAATTTTTACAACAAAAAAGTACATTTGTTTACCTTGAAATGTAGTGGCATTTTTCTGTTGGTTAAAGTTGTGCCGGTGTTTGGGAGAATTGTGTCTGTTGTTTTCGCAGCGAGGTTGTTATTGTTGTGAAGTGAAGTTACAAGGTATCTGGACGGTTACAGCAGCGGCTTTGAGTTGCCTTGGCAAAGCGGCGATCTGCGCATGCGTGATCAACCCCGTTGTCATTTAGAGGGGCTGATATCTAGTAGCTGTGTCAGACATGTGTCAGACCTATGCTAAGAGGGGTTGGTTTCTAGTGTGTATTGATTTGTTGTTAATAAAAATAAAAATAAAACAATAAATTTAAAAAATAAGGGATATATCTAGTAGCTGTGTCAGACCTATGCTTAGAGGGGTTGATATCTAGTAGCTGTGTAGACATGTCAGACCTATGCTTAGAGGGGCTGATATCTAGTAGCTGTGTCAGACCTATGCTTAGAGGGGTTGATATCTAGTAGCTGTGTCAGACCTATGCTTAGAGGGGCTGATATCTAGTAGCTGTGTCAGACCTATGCTTAGAGGGGCTGATATCTAGTAGCTGTGTCAGACCTATGCTTAGAGGGGCTGATATCTAGTAGCTGTGTCAGACCTATGCTTAGAGGGGTTGATATCTAGTAGCTGTGTCAGACCTATGCTTAGAGGGGCTGATATCTAGTAGCTGTGTCAGACCTATGCTTAGAGGGGTTGATATCTAGTAGCTGTGTCAGACCTATGCTTAGAGGGGCTGATATCTAGTAGCTGTGTCAGACCTATGCTTAGAGGGGCTGATATCTAGTAGCTGTGTCAGACCTATGCTTAGAGGGGCTGATATCTAGTAGCTGTGTCAGACCTATGCTTAGAGGGGCTTATATCTAGTAGCTGTGTCAGACCTATGCTTAGAGGGGCTTATATCTAGTAGCTGTGTCAGACCTATGCTTAGAGGGGCTGATATCTAGTAGCTGTGTCAGACCTATGCTTAGAGGGGTTGATATCTAGTAGCTGTGTAGACATGTCAGACCTATGCTTAGAGGGGCATATCTAGTAGCTGTGTCAGACCTATGCTTAGAGGGGCTGATATCTAGTAGCTGTGTCAGACCTATGCTTAGAGGGGGATATCTAGTAGCTGTGTCAGACCTATGCTTAGAGGGGTTGATATCTAGTAGCTGTGTCAGACCTATGCTTAGAGGGGCTGATATCTAGTAGCTGTGTCAGACCTATGCTTAGAGGGGTTGATATCTAGTAGCTGTGTCAGACCTATGCTTAGAGGGGCTGATATCTAGTAGCTGTGTCAGACCTATGCTTAGAGGGGCTGATATCTAGTAGCTGTGTCAGACCTATGCTTAGAGGGGCTGATATCTAGTAGCTGTGTCAGACCTATGCTTAGAGGGGTTGATATCTAGTAGCTGTGTCAGACCTATGCTTAGAGGGGCTGATATCTAGTAGCTGTGTCAGACCTATGCTTAGAGGGGCTTATATCTAGTAGCTGTGTCAGACCTATGCTTAGAGGGGCTGATATCTAGTAGCTGTGTCAGACCTATGCTTAGAGGGGCTGATATCTAGTAGCTGTGTAGACATGTGCTTAGAGGGGCTTATATCTAGTAGCTGTGTCAGACCTATGCTTAGAGGGGCTGATATCTAGTAGCTGTGTCAGACCTATGCTTAGAGGGGTTGATATCTAGTAGCTGTAGACATGTCAGACCTATGCTTAGAGGGGCTGATATCTAGTAGCTGTGTCAGACCTATGCTTAGAGGGGCTGATATCTAGTAGCTGTGTCAGACCTATGCTTAGAGGGGTTGATATCTAGTAGCTGTGTAGACATGTCAGACCTATGCTTAGAGGGGCTGATATCTAGTAGCTGTGTCAGACCTATGCTTAGAGGGGCTGATATCTAGTAGCTGTGTCAGACCTATGCTTAGAGGGGCTGATATCTAGTAGCTGTGTCAGACCTATGCTTAGAGGGGCTTATATCTAGTAGCTGTGTCAGACCTATGCTTAGAGGGGCTGATATCTAGTAGCTGTGTCAGACCTATGCTTAGAGGGGTTGATATCTAGTAGCTGTGTAGACATGTCAGACCTATGCTTAGAGGGGCTGATATCTAGTAGCTGTGTCAGACCTATGCTTAGAGGGGCTGATATCTAGTAGCTGTGTCAGACCTATGCTTAGAGGGGCTGATATCTAGTAGCTGTGTAGACATGTCAGACCTATGCTTAGAGGGGCTGATATCTAGTAGCTGTGTCAGACCTATGCTTAGAGGGGTTGATATCTAGTAGCTGTGTCAGACCTATGCTTAGAGGGGCTGATATCTAGTAGCTGTGTCAGACCTATGCTTAGAGGGGCTTATATCTAGTAGCTGTGTCAGACCTATGCTTAGAGGGGCTTATATCTAGTAGCTGTGTCAGACCTATGCTTAGAGGGGCTTATATCTAGTAGCTGTGTCAGACCTATGCTTAGAGGGGCTGATATCTAGTAGCTGTGTCAGACCTATGCTTAGAGGGGTTGATATCTAGTAGCTGTGTAGACATGTCAGACCTATGCTTAGAGGGGCATATCTAGTAGCTGTGTCAGACCTATGCTTAGAGGGGCTGATATCTAGTAGCTGTGTCAGACCTATGCTTAGAGGGGCATATCTAGTAGCTGTGTAGACATGTCAGACCTATGCTTAGAGGGGCTGATATCTAGTAGCTGTGTAGACATGTCAGACCTATGCTTAGAGGGGCTGATATCTAGTAGCTGTGTAGACATGTCAGACCTATGCTTAGAGGGGCTGATATCTAGTAGCTGTGTCAGACCTATGCTTAGAGGGGCTGATATCTAGTAGCTGTGTCAGACCTATGCTTAGAGGGGCTGATATCTAGTAGCTGTGTCAGACCTATGCTTAGAGGGGTTGATATCTAGTAGCTGTGTCAGACCTATGCTTAGAGGGGCTGATATCTAGTAGCTGTGTCAGACCTATGCTTAGAGGGGCTGATATCTAGTAGCTGTGTCAGACCTGTGCTTAGAGGGGCTTATATCTAGTAGCTGTGTAGACATGTCAGACCTATGCTTAGAGGGGCTGATATCTAGTAGCTGTGTAGACCTATGCTTAGAGGGGCTGATATCTAGTAGCTGTGTCAGACCTATGCTTAGAGGGGCTGATATCTAGTAGCTGTGTCAGACCTATGCTTAGAGGGGCTGATATCTAGTAGCTGTGTCAGACCTATACTTAGAGGGGCTGATATCTAGTAGCTGTGTAGACCTATGCTTAGAGGGGCTGATATCTAGTAGCTGTGTCAGACCTATGCTTAGAGGGGCTGATATCTAGTAGCTGTGTCAGACCTATGCTTAGAGGGGCTGATATCTAGTAGCTGTGTCAGACCTATGCTTAGAGGGGCTGATATCTAGTAGCTGTGTCAGACCTATGCTTAGAGGGGCTGATATCTAGTAGCTGTGTCAGACCTATGCTTAGAGGGGCTGATATCTAGTAGCTGTGTCAGACCTATGCTTAGAGGGGCTGATATCTAGTAGCTGTGTAGACATGTCAGACCTATGCTTAGAGGGGCTGATATCTAGTAGCTGTGTCAGACCTATGCTTAGAGGGGCTGATATCTAGTAGCTGTGTAGACATGTCAGACCTATGCTTAGAGGGGCTGATATCTAGTAGCTGTGTCAGACCTATGCTTAGAGGGTTGATATCTAGTAGCTGTGTCAGACCTATGCTTAGAGGGGCTGATATCTAGTAGCTGTGTCAGACCTATGCTTAGAGGGGCTGATATCTAGTAGCTGTGTCAGACCTATGCTTAGAGGGGCTGATATCTAGTAGCTGTGTCAGACCTATGCTTAGAGGGGTTGATATCTAGTAGCTGTGTCAGACCTATGCTTAGAGGGGCTGATATCTAGTAGCTGTGTCAGACCTATGCTTAGAGGGGCTTATATCTAGTAGCTGTGTCAGACCTATGCTTAGAGGGGCTGATATCTAGTAGCTGTGTCAGACCTATGCTTAGAGGGGCTTATATCTAGTAGCTGTGTCAGACCTATGCTTAGAGGGGCTTATATCTAGTAGCTGTGTCAGACCTATGCTTAGAGGGGCTGATATCTAGTAGCTGTGTCAGACCTATGCTTAGAGGGGTTGATATCTAGTAGCTGTGTAGACATGTCAGACCTATGCTTAGAGGGGCATATCTAGTAGCTGTGTCAGACCTATGCTTAGAGGGGCTGATATCTAGTAGCTGTGTCAGACCTATGCTTAGAGGGGCATATCTAGTAGCTGTGTAGACATGTCAGACCTATGCTTAGAGGGGCTGATATCTAGTAGCTGTGTCAGACCTATGCTTAGAGGGGCTGATATCTAGTAGCTGTGTCAGACCTATGCTTAGAGGGGCTTATATCTAGTAGCTGTGTCAGACCTATGCTTAGAGGGGCTTATATCTAGTAGCTGTGTCAGACCTATGCTTAGAGGGGCTGATATCTAGTAGCTGTGTCAGACCTATGCTTAGAGGGGTTGATATCTAGTAGCTGTGTAGACATGTCAGACCTATGCTTAGAGGGGCATATCTAGTAGCTGTGTCAGACCTATGCTTAGAGGGGCTGATATCTAGTAGCTGTGTCAGACCTATGCTTAGAGGGGCTGATATCTAGTAGCTGTGTAGACATGTCAGACCTATGCTTAGAGGGGCTGATATCTAGTAGCTGTGTCAGACCTATGCTTAGAGGGGCTGATATCTAGTAGCTGTGTAGACATGTCAGACCTATGCTTAGAGGGGCTGATATCTAGTAGCTGTGTCAGACCTATGCTTAGAGGGGTTGATATCTAGTAGCTGTGTCAGACCTATGCTTAGAGGGGCTGATATCTAGTAGCTGTGTCAGACCTATGCTTAGAGGGGCTTATATCTAGTAGCTGTGTCAGACCTATGCTTAGAGGGGCTTATATCTAGTAGCTGTGTCAGACCTATGCTTAGAGGGGCTTATATCTAGTAGCTGTGTCAGACCTATGCTTAGAGGGGCTGATATCTAGTAGCTGTGTCAGACCTATGCTTAGAGGGGTTGATATCTAGTAGCTGTGTAGACATGTCAGACCTATGCTTAGAGGGGCATATCTAGTAGCTGTGTCAGACCTATGCTTAGAGGGGCTGATATCTAGTAGCTGTGTCAGACCTAATGCTTAGAGGGGCATATCTAGTAGCTGTGTAGACATGTCAGACCTATGCTTAGAGGGGCTGATATCTAGTAGCTGTGTAGACATGTCAGACCTATGCTTAGAGGGGCTGATATCTAGTAGCTGTGTAGACATGTCAGACCTATGCTTAGAGGGGCTGATATCTAGTAGCTGTGTCAGACCTATGCTTAGAGGGGCTGATATCTAGTAGCTGTGTCAGACCTATGCTTAGAGGGGCTGATATCTAGTAGCTGTGTCAGACCTATGCTTAGAGGGGTTGATATCTAGTAGCTGTGTCAGACCTATGCTTAGAGGGGCTGATATCTAGTAGCTGTGTCAGACCTAATGCTTAGAGGGGCTGATATCTAGTAGCTGTGTCAGACCTGTGCTTAGAGGGGCTTATATCTAGTAGCTGTGTAGACATGTCAGACCTATGCTTAGAGGGGCTGATATCTAGTAGCTGTGTAGACCTATGCTTAGAGGGGCTGATATCTAGTAGCTGTGTCAGACCTATGCTTAGAGGGGCTGATATCTAGTAGCTGTGTCAGACCTATGCTTAGAGGGGCTGATATCTAGTAGCTGTCAGACCTATACTTAGAGGGGCTGATATCTAGTAGCTGTGTAGACCTATGCTTAGAGGGGCTGATATCTAGTAGCTGTGTCAGACCTATGCTTAGAGGGGCTTATATCTAGTAGCTGTGTAGACATGTCAGACCTGTGCTTAGAGGGGCTGATATCTAGTAGCTGTGTCAGACCTATGCTTAGAGGGGCTGATATCTAGTAGCTGTGTCAGACCTATGCTTAGAGGGGCTGATATCTAGTAGCTGTGTCAGACCTATGCTTAGAGGGGCTGATATCTAGTAGCTGTGTCAGACCTATGCTTAGAGGGGCTGATATCTAGTAGCTGTGTAGACATGTCAGACCTATGCTTAGAGGGCTGATATCTAGTAGCTGTGTCAGACCTATGCTTAGAGGGGCTGATATAAGTAGACTGTGTCAGACCTATGCTTAGAGGGGCTGATATCTAGTAGCTGTGTCAGACCTATGCTTAGAGGGGCTGATATCTAGTAGCTGTGTCAGACCTATGCTTAGAGGGGTTGATATCTAGTAGCTGTGTCAGACCATGCTTAGAGGGGCTGATATCTAGTAGCTGTGTCAGACCTATGCTTAGAGGG
This sequence comes from Oncorhynchus gorbuscha, assembly GCF_021184085.1. NCBI lineage: Eukaryota > Metazoa > Chordata > Actinopteri > Salmoniformes > Salmonidae > Oncorhynchus > Oncorhynchus gorbuscha. Next base: position 16,611 of record NW_025747944.1, on the reverse strand, counting down.
GCTGATATCTAGTAGCTGTGTCAGACCTATGCTTAGAGGGGCTGATATCTAGAGCTGTGTCAGACCTATGCTTAGAGGGGCCTGATATCTAGTAGCTGTGTCAGACCTATGCTTAGAGGTAAACCTACACTGTCTTCAACCTAATAATAGACAGAGAGAGATATCTGATATCTAGTAGCTGTGTCAGACCTATGCTTAGAGGGGCTGATATCTAGTAGCTGTGTCAGACCTATGCTTAGAGGGGTTGATATCTAGTAGCTGTGTAGACATGTCAGACCTATGCTTAGAGGGGCTGATATCTAGTAGCTGTGTCAGACCTATGCTTAGAGGGGCTGATATCTAGTAGCTGTGTAGACATGTCAGACCTATGCTTAGAGGGGCTGATATCTAGTAGCTGTGTAGACATGTCAGACCTATGCTTAGAGGGGCTGATATCTAGTAGCTGTGTAGACATGTCAGACCTATGCTTAGAGGGGCTGATATCTAGTAGCTGTGTCAGACCTATGCTTAGAGGGGTTGATATCTAGTAGCTGTGTAGACATGTCAGACCTATGCTTAGAGGGGCTGATATCTAGTAGCTGTGTCAGACCTATGCTTAGAGGGGCTGATATCTAGTAGCTGTGTAGACATGTCAGACCTATGCTTAGAGGGGCTGATATCTAGTAGCTGTGTCAGACCTATGCTTAGAGGGGCTGATATCTAGTAGCTGTGTAGACATGTCAGACCTATGCTTAGAGGGGCTGATATCTAGTAGCTGTGTCAGACCTATGCTTAGAGGGGCTGATATCTAGTAGCTGTGTCAGACCTATGCTTAGAGGGGTTGATATCTAGTAGCTGTGTCAGACCTATGCTTAGAGGGGCTGATATCTAGTAGCTGTGTCAGACCTATGCTTAGAGGGGCTGATATCTAGTAGCTGTGTCAGACCTATGCTTAGAGGGGCTGATATCTAGTAGCTGTGTCAGACCTATGCTTAGAGGGGTTGATATCTAGTAGCTGTGTCAGACCTATGCTTAGAGGGGCTGATATCTAGTAGCTGTGTCAGACCTATGCTTAGAGGGGCTTATATCTAGTAGCTGTGTCAGACCTATGCTTAGAGGGGCTGATATCTAGTAGCTGTGTCAGACCTATGCTTAGAGGGGCTTATATCTAGTAGCTGTGTCAGACCTATGCTTAGAGGGCTTATATCTAGTAGCTGTGTCAGACCTATGCTTAGAGGGGCTGATATCTAGTAGCTGTGTCAGACCTATGCTTAGAGGGGTTGATATCTAGTAGCTGTGTAGACATGTCAGACCTATGCTTAGAGGGGCATATCTAGTAGCTGTGTCAGACCTATGCTTAGAGGGGCTGATATCTAGTAGCTGTGTCAGACCTATGCTTAGAGGGGCATATCTAGTAGCTGTGTAGACATGTCAGACCTATGCTTAGAGGGGCTGATATCTAGTAGCTGTGTCAGACCTATGCTTAGAGGGGCTGATATCTAGTAGCTGTGTCAGACCTATGCTTAGAGGGGCTTATATCTAGTAGCTGTGTCAGACCTATGCTTAGAGGGGCTTATATCTAGTAGCTGTGTCAGACCTAGATGCTTAGAGGGGCTGATATCTAGTAGCTGTGTCAGACCTATGCTTAGAGGGGTTGATATCTAGTAGCTGTGTAGACATGTCAGACCTATGCTATCTAGTAGGGGCATATCTAGTAGCTGTGTCAGACCTATGCTTAGAGGGGCTGATATCTAGTAGCTGTGTCAGACCTATGCTTAGAGGGGCTTATATCTAGTAGCTGTGTCAGACCTATGCTTAGAGGGGCTGATATCTAGTAGCTGTGTCAGACCTATGCTTAGAGGGGCTTATATCTAGTAGCTGTGTCAGACCTATGCTTAGAGGGGCTTATATCTAGTAGCTGTGTCAGACCTAGGGCTGCTTAGAGGGGCTTATATCTAGTAGCTGTGTCAGACCTATGCTTAGAGGGGCTGATATCTAGTAGCTGTGTCAGACCTATGCTTAGAGGGGTTGATATCTAGTAGCTGTGTAGACATGTCAGACCTATGCTTAGAGGGGCATATCTAGTAGCTGTGTCAGACCTATGCTTAGAGGGGCTGATATCTAGTAGCTGTGCTTCAGACCTATGCTTAGAGGGGCATATCTAGTAGCTGTGAGACATGTCAGACCTATGCTTAGAGGGGCTGATATCTAGTAGCTGTGTAGACATGTCAGACCTATGCTTAGAGGGGCTGATATCTAGTAGCTGTGTAGACATGTCAGACCTATGCTTAGAGGGGCTGATATCTAGTAGCTGTGTCAGACCTATGCTTAGAGGGGCTGATATCTAGTAGCTGTGTCAGACCTATGCTTAGAGGGGCTGATATCTAGTAGCTGTGTCAGACCTATGCTTAGAGGGGCTGATATCTAGTAGCTGTGTCAGACCTATGCTTAGAGGGGCTGATATCTAGTAGCTGTGTAGACCTGCTTAGAGGGGCTGATATCTAGTAGCTGTGTCAGACCTATAGAGGGCTTAGAGCTGGTCAGACCTATGCTGATATCTAGTAGCTGTGTCAGACCTATGCTTAGAGGGGCTTATATCTAGTAGCTGTGTAGACATGTCAGACCTGTGCTTAGAGGGGCTGATATCTAGTAGCTGTGTCAGACCTATGCTTAGAGGGGCTGATATCTAGTAGCTGTGTCAGACCTATGCTTAGAGGGGCTAGTAGTGTGAGACTCCATGATATCTAGTAGCTGTGTCAGACCTATGCTTAGAGGGGCTGATATCTAGTAGCTGTGTCAGACCTATGCTTAGAGGGGCTGATATCTAGTAGCTGTGTCAGACCTATGCTTAGAGGGGCTGATATCTAGTAGCTGTGTAGACCTATGCTTAGAGGGGCTGATATCTAGTAGCTGTGTCAGACCTATGCTTAGAGGGGCTGATATCTAGTAGCTGTGTAGACCTATGCTTAGAGGGGTTGATATCTAGTAGCTGTGTCAGACCTATGCTTAGAGGGGTTGATATCTAGTAGCTGTGTCAGACCTATGCTTAGAGGGGCTGATATCTAGTAGCTGTGTCAGACCTATGCTTAAGAGGGGCTGATATCTAGTAGCAGTGTAGACATGTCAGACCTATGCTTAAGAGGGGCTGATATCTAGTAGCTGTGTAGACATGTCAGATCTATGCTTAGAGGGGCTGATATCTAGTAGCTGTGTAGACCTATGCTTAGAGGGGTTGATATCTAGTAGCTGTGTCAGACCTATGCTTAGAGGGGCTGATATCTAGTAGCTGTGTAGACATGTCAGACCTATGCTTAAGAGGGGTTGATATCTAGTAGCTGTGTAGACATGTCAGACCTATGCTTAAGAGGGGCTGATATCTAGTAGCAGTGTCAGACCTATGCTTAGAGGGGCTGATATCTAGTAGCTGTGTCAGACCTATGCTTAGAGGGGCTGATATCTAGTAGCTGTGTAGACATGTCAGACCTATGCTTAAGAGGGGTTGATATCTAGTAGCTGTGTCAGACCTATGCTTAAGAGGGGCTGATATCTAGTAGCTGTGTCAGACCTATGCTTAGAGGGGCTGATATCTAGTAGCTGTGTCAGACCTATGCTTAAGAGGGGTTGATATCTAGTAGCTGTGTCAGACCTATGCTTAGAGGGGCTGATATCTAGTAGCTGTGTAGACATGTCAGACCTATGCTTAAGAGGGGTTGATATCTAGTAGCTGTGTCAGACCTATGCTTAGAGGGGCTGATATCTAGTAGCTGTGTCAGACCTATGCTTAAGAGGGGTTGATATCTAGTAGCTGTGTCAGACCTATGCTTAGAGGGGCTGATATCTAGTAGCTGTGTCAGACCTATGCTTAGAGGGGCTGATATCTAGTAGCTGTGTCAGACCTATGCTTAGAGGGGCTGATATCTAGTAGCTGTGTAGACATGTCAGACCTATGCTTAGAGGGGCTGATATCTAGTAGCTGTGTCAGACCTATGCTTAGAGGGGCTGATATCTAGTAGCTGTGTCAGACCTATGCTTAGAGGGGCTGATATCTAGTAGCTGTGTCAGACCTATGCTTAAGAGGGGTTGATATCTAGTAGCTGTGTAGACATGTCAGACCTATGCTTAGAGGGGCTGATATCTAGTAGCTGTGTCAGACCTATGCTTAAGAGGGGTTGATATCTAGTAGCTGTGTCAGACCTATGCTTAGAGGGTCTGATATCTAGTAGCTGTGTAGACATGTCAGACCTATGCTTAAGAGGGGTTGATATCTAGTAGCTGTGTCAGACCTATGCTTAGAGGGGCTGATATCTAGTAGCTGTGTCAGACCTATGCTTAAGAGGGGTTGATATCTAGTAGCTGTGTCAGACCTATGCTTAGAGGGGCTGATATCTAGTAGCTGTGTAGACATGTCAGACCTATGCTTAAGAGGGGTTGATATCTAGTAGCAGTGTCAGACCTATGCTTAAGAGGGGCTGATATCTAGTAGCTGTGTCAGACCTATGCTTAGAGGGGCTGATATCTAGTAGCTGTGTCAGACCTATGCTTAGAGGGGCTGATATCTAGTAGCTGTGTCAGACCTATGCTTAGAGGGGCTGATATCTAGTAGCAGTGTAGACATGTCAGACCTATGCTTAAGAGGGGTTGATATCTAGTAGCTGTGTCAGACCTATGCTTAGAGGGGCTGATATCTAGTAGCTGTGTAGACATGTCAGACCTATGCTTAAGAGGGGTTGATATCTAGTAGCTGTGTCAGACCTATGCTTAAGAGGGGCTGATATCTAGTAGCTGTGTCAGACCTATGCTTAGAGGGGCTGATATCTAGTAGCTGTGTAGACATGTCAGACCTATGCTTAAGAGGGGTTGATATCTAGTAGCTGTGTCAGACCTATGCTTAGAGGGGCTGATATCTAGTAGCTGTGTCAGACCTATGCTTAGAGGGGCTGATATCTAGTAGCTGTGTTCCATGTCAGACCTATGCTTAGAGGGGCTGATATCTAGTAGCTGTGTCAGACCTATGCTTAGCTGTGTCAGACCTATGCTTAGAGGGGCTGATATCTAGTAGCTGTGTCAGACCTATGCTTAGAGGGGCTGATATCTAGTAGCTGTGTCAGACCTATGCTTAGAGGGGCTGATATCTAGTAGCTGTGTAGACATGTCAGACCTATGCTTAAGAGGGGTTGATATCTAGTAGCTGTGTCAGACCTATGCTTAAGAGGGGCTGATATCTAGTAGCTGTGTCAGACCTATGCTTAGAGGGGCTGATATCTAGTAGCTGTGTAGACATGTCAGACCTATGCTTAAGAGGGGTTGATATCTAGTAGCTGTGTCAGACCTATGCTTAGAGGGGCTGATATCTAGTAGCTGTGTCAGACCTATGCTTAGAGGGGCTGATATCTAGTAGCTGTGTCAGACCTATGCTTAGAGGGGCTGATATCTAGTAGCTGTGTCAGACCTATGCTTAGAGGGGCCTACACTGTCTTCAGCCTAATAATAGACAGAGACAGAGAGAGAGGTAACCTACACTGTCTTCAGCCTAATAATAGACAGAGAGAGAGAGGTAGCCTACACTGTCTTCAGCCTAATAATAGACAGAGAGAGAGAGGTAACCTACACTGTCTTCAGCCTAATAATAGACAGAGAGAGAGAGAGAGAGAGAGAGAGAGAGAGAGAGAGAGAGAGAGAGGTAGCCTACACTGTCTTCAGCCTAATAATAGACAGAGAGAGAGAGGTAACCTACACTGTCTTCAGCCTAATAATAAACACAGAGAGAGAGAGAGAGAGGTAGCCTACACTGTCTTCAGCCTAATAATAGACAGAGAGAGAGAGCGAGAGGTAGCCTACACTGTCTTCAGCCTAATAATAGACAGAGACAGAGAGAGAGGTAACCTACACTGTCTTCAGCCTAATAATAGACAGAGACAGAGAGAGAGGTAACCTACACTGTCTTCAGCCTAATAATAGACAGAGAGAGAGAGAGAGAGGTAGCCTACACTGTCTTCAGCCTAATAATAGACAGAGAGAGGGTAACCTACACTGTCTCCACCTAATAACAGACAGAGAGAGAGAGAGAGGGTAGCCACACACACTGTCTTGCCTAATAATAGACAGACATAATAGAGAGAGAGAGAGAGAGAGAGAGAGAGAGAGAGAGAGAGGTAGCCTACACTGTCTTCAGCCTAATAATAGACAGAGAGAGAGAGGTAACCTACACTGTCTTCAGCCTAATAATAGACAGAGAGAGAGAGAGAGGTAACCTACACTGTCTTCAGCCTAATAATAGACAGAGAGAGAGAGAGAGAGAGAGAGAGAGAGACAGAGAGAGGAGACTGAGAGAGAGAGAGAGAGAGAGAGGGTAGACCTACACTGTCTTCAGCCTAATAATAGACAGAGAGAGAGAGGTAGCCTACACTGTCTTCAGCCTAATAATAGACAGAGAGAGAGAGAGAGGTAACCTACACTGTCTTCAGCCTAATAATAGACAGAGAGAGAGAGAGGTAACCTACACTGTCTTCAGCCTAATAATAGACAGAGAGAGAGAGGTAGCCTACACTGTCTTCAGCCTAATAATAGACAGAGAGAGAGAGAGGTAACCTACACTGTCTTCAGCCTAATAATAGACAGAGAGAGAGAGAGAG
>NW_025747944.1:0-2500 GCF_021184085.1 Oncorhynchus gorbuscha | reverse complement strand
GGAATTTAGCCAGGACACCAGGGTTACTCTTACTCTTACAATAAGTGCCATGGGATCTTTAATGACCTCAGAGAGTCAGGACACCCGTTTAACGTCCCTTCCAAAAGAAGGCACCCTACACAGGGCAGTGTCCCCAATCACTGCCCTGGGGCATTGGGATATTTTTTTAGACCAAAGGAAAGAGTGCGTCCTACTGGCCCTCCAACACCACTTCCAGCAGCATCTGGTCTCCCATCCAGGAACTGACCAGGACCAGCCCTGCTTAGCTTCAGATGCAAGCCAGCAGTGGTATGCAGGGTGGTATGCTGCTGGCTTAAAATATGCCAGGGAGATATGTATACTGTAGCTAAGAAAGTAATACTAAGTGTATGTTGTGTAGTAAGCTGTTAGTAGCACATGTGCCTCCCCGAATAATTTTGTCACTTTCCCCCTCATAATTTCACCAACTGTTCTGACTTGGTGGTGCACATGTAGCCTATAGCCTGTTTTAGAGAAATGTCATTATCTAATATTGTAATAGCTTTCATTGTCTGATTATATGCCCCCTTTATTTATCCTATGGTTATGACTTGGTGTACAGGGAGAATCCTGTAAGAATGGCCCGTGTTCAGAATTCTGTCGCTGTAGATTTCAAAAGTGCTGAACACATACAGCTGAAGTTGGAAGTTTACATACAGTATACTTAGATTGGAGTCATTAAAACTAGTTTTTCAACCACTCCACAAATCTCTTGTTAACAAACTACAGTTTTGGCAAGATGATTAGGACATCTACTTTGTGCATGACACAAGTCAAATCAAATCAAATCAAATCAAATTTATTTATATAGCCCTTCGTACATCAGCTGATATCTCAAAGTGCTGTACAGAAACCCAGCCTAAAACCCCAAACAGCAAACAATGCAGGTGTAAAAGCACGGTGGCTAGGAAAAACTCCCTAGAAAGGCCAAAACCTAGGAAGAAACCTAGAGAGGAACCGGGCTATGTGGGGTGGCCAGTCCTCTTCTGGCTGTGCCGGGTAGAGATTATAACAGAACATGACCAAGATGTTCAAATGTTCATAAATGACCAGCATGGTCAAATAATAATAAGGCAGAACAGTTGAAACTGGAGCAGCAGCACAGTCAGATGGACTGGGGACAGCAAGGAGCCATCATGTCAGGTAGTCCTGGGGCACGGTCCTAGGGCTCAGGTCCTCCGAGAGAGAGAAAGAAAGAGAGAATTAGAGAGAGCATATGTGGGGTGGCCAGTCCTCTTCTGGCTGTGCCAGGTGGAGATTATAACAGAACGTGGCCAAGATGTTCAAATGTTCATAAATGACCAGCATGGTTGAATAATAGTAAGGCAGAACAGTTGAAACTGGAGCAGGAGCATGGCCAGGTGGACTGGGGACAGCAAGTAATTTTTCCAACAATTGTTTACAGACAGATTTTTTTTTCACTGATAATTCACTGTCTCACAGTAATGACCAGTGAATTATTCCTCACTGGTTGTGGAAACTTTAACGTGGAAACTTTAACGTGGACATCAGTGATCTTTTAATACCACTGGTTGAGGAAACTTTAACGTGGACATCAGTGATCTATTAATACCACTGGTTGAGGAAACTTTAACGTGATCTGTTTAATACCACTGGTTGAGGAAACTTTAACGTGGACATCAGTGATGTATTAATACCACTGGTTGAGGAAACTTTAACGTGGACATCAGTGATCTATTAATACCACTGGTTGAGGAAACTTTAACATGGACATCAGTGATCTGTTAATACCACTGGTTGAGGAAACTTTAACGTGGATGTCAGGGATGTATTAATACCACTGGTTGCGGAAACTTTAACATGGACATCAGTGATCTGTTAATACCACTGGTTGAGGAAACTTTAACGAGGAAACTTTAACGAGGAAACTTTAATGAGGAAACTTTAATGAGGAAACTTTAACGAGGAAACTTTAACGTGGATGTCAGGAATCTATTAATAACACTGGTTGAGGAAACTTTAACGTGGACGTCAGTGATCTGTTAATACCACTGGTTGAGGAAACTTTAACGAGGAAACTTTAACGTGGACATCAGTGATCTATTAATACCACTGGTTGAGGAAACTTTAACGTGGACATCAGTGATCTATTAATACCACTGGTTGAGGAAACTTTCACGTGGGAAGAACAATGGATTCATGATTCTATTTGCTTGTGTAGGACACACGTGCACACAGACACACACACACACGCACTCACACACACACGCACGCACGCACTCACACACACACACGCACGCACACTGGAGAAAATCGTGAGAGAAAGGTGAGGGAGGGCATTGAATTGGACACGTGAAAAAGAGACATTGAGTAACTTCATTAACGGTGTCTGACCTCGATCCCTAGGAGGAGGAGGAGGGTGAGCAATGCTTCTCTGAGTCATAGCTACTCCAGTACTCCTATCTTACTGATGAGAGCCTGCTCTTTCAGGGCCTGTTTACAAAGCCACATAATGGACTCA
>NW_025747943.1:0-43222 GCF_021184085.1 Oncorhynchus gorbuscha | reverse complement strand
CCCTCCATAATGAAGATTGAATCAGCTCCTAGCCCCCTCCATAATGAAACCCTAATCAGCTCCTAGCCCCTCCACAATGAAGCTCTAATCAGCTTCTAGCCCCCTCCATAATGAAGATTGAATCAGCTCCTAGCCCCCTCCATAATGAAAATCTAATTCGCTCCTAGCCCCCTCCATAATGAAGATTGAATCAGCTCCTAGCCCCTCCATAATGAAACTCTAATTAGCTCCTAGCCCCCTACACAAAGACTCCCTAATCAGACCCTAGCCTCTTCCAAAATGAGGACAGTGGTCTTCAACCTTGATTCTAGAGATCTAAAGGGTGTGCAGGGTTTTGGTGCAGCCCAGCACTAACACAGAACAAATCCTGGGCTTCTCTGGGCCCAGGATGGAAGAATCCTTTCTAGCGCATAGCCTAGACACATTCCATCAGCCCCAAGGGATGGGAGAGGTGTATGCAATACTGTAACAGCTTCACTCTCAGTGAGTCTCTCAAGTGATAATAGTCATCATCATCATCATCATCACTACCGTGATCATGACCTTAACTGTGTAATACTGTGTCTTCCAAATGATCACACTCAAACCCACACATGGCCACACACAGGCAGAGGAAGCCCTAATGATAATAGTCATCATCATCATCATCACTACCATGATCATGACCTTAACTGTGTAATACTGTGTCTTCCAAATGATCACACTCAAACCCACACATGGCCACACACACAGGCAGAGGAAGCCCTAATGATAATAGTCATCATCATCATCACTACCGTGATCATGACCTTAACTGTGTAATACTGTGTCTTCCAAATGATCACACTCAAACCCACACATGGCCACACACACAGGCAGAGGAAGCCCTAATGATAATAGTCATCATCATCATCATCACTACCGTGATCATGACCTTAACTGTGTAATACTGTGTCTTCCAAATGATCACACTCAAACCCACACATGGCCACACACACAGGCAGAGAAGCCCTAATGATAATAGTCATCATCATCATCATCACTACCATGATCATGACCTTAACTGTGTAATACTGTGTCTTCCAAATGATCACACTCAAGCCCACACATGGCCACACACACAGGCAGAGTAGCTTTTCTTGATTGAACAACACATGTCATCCAGGGACCAATACATCATAGATGTAGGATCTTCATTTGAGACAGTTTTCTATAGCAGGAAAGCAACTGGAAATGTGAATTATTATGTGGATTATAGTTATAGTTATGTGGATTATGGATATTTGTGGCAGGGACTGATATATTTTTCGATAGGGCAAATCAAGTCTGACATTTTAAATTGGAAATTACAAGCGTTAGAAGCCTTATTGAGCCTTGAACACACGACAAGTTAGCATTTTCTACTGTGCAGGACAATTCTAAGCAACAAAAGAGTGATCAAATTAAGATCCTACATCTGTATATGAATATTCAAAGAGACTCTTACCTTACTGTATAGTGGACCTTCTTGTAGTCTCAGAAACACCGGCTTCTCAATGCTCTACGGTTGAGTTACGTTTCACTCTGAACTGAAGGACACGTGCTTAATGATGAATCAGTTTCTTGTCTCTCAGTTGGTCGCCACCGGATGATTCAAACCCTTTAATGAGGAGAAAAACATCTGACTGCCTTCTCTGAAAAGTAAATGTGTGAACAGAAAAGAGATGACGGACAGAAAAGGGATTTCTGTGGCTTCAGTTAGTTTCAACTGAAACCACACACACACACACACACACACACACACACACACACACACACACACACACACACACACACACACACACACACACACACACACACACACACACACACACACACACACACACACACACACACACACACACACACACACACGTCATCAACGCTGCTATCTGTACTTGTCAGGAGCGGGGGTTAAATCAAAAATATTACATTTTTCAGTTGTTCTTCTTTCGGTCTCTGTTTTTGTTCCTTTTTCTAAAGAATATGACTTCGGTTACTGTGAAATGTTGAGATGATGTAAAGTGTAAAATTAGAACCTGTTATGTTTTTTATTCCTTTCTGGAAATAACAGGAGCAAAAGTTTTGAAAGTGGCGTGTGTGGCGAGTGAGGTGGTGAAAGAGAGAGACAGAGACTTAATACGATGTTTTGCTGCCCTCAACTGGACAAAGTATGACTAGAGTATGGCCTTGGTGTAACAAGTAGTTGATTTTCACCTCCTCAAGCAGCTACGAAAGGAGACTATTTAGCATGTAATGAACAGTCTTCTTTCAACCGTGTCCAGGTGCTTTATTTATATAGAAAAGGGATAAAGAGGTATAATAGTTACTATAGAACTTATTTTGAATATTAGATACAAACAAAAACTCAACCATGTTCTTAACCAATTAAAGATCACTGATTACAATACACACCGTCAGGAAGAGGTTTTTAGGGGTGGGGGTATTTTCCTCCTGTTCTGCTGACTAGTATTGTTCTCTGCTCATAAAGGCCTAAGGCACTAATTTGGTGGAAAAAAAAAAAAATAATCCTAAATGTTTTATTTTTATGTGTATTATTTTTTAAATGTGATTCATCAGGGGGCGCTGAAGCACATCCAGCATCCTTACTTCCTGCTGCTATGCATACCATGTGTTTATTCCACATTAAGTACATTCCTATGACTACGGAATGTCTTCCGGTTTAAAGAGTGTGTGTGTGTGTGTGTGTGTGTGTGTGTGTGTGTGTGTGTGTGTGTGTGTGTGTGTGTGTGTGTGTGTGTGTGTGTGTGTGTGTGTGTGTGTGTGTGTGTGTGTGTGTGCGTGCGTGCGTGCGTGCGTGCGTGCGTGCGTGCGTGCGTGCGTGCGTGCGTGCGTGCGTGCGTGCGTGCGACCGGTGGGTGGGTCCACTCAGCCATCCTGTATCTCGGCTGAACAGTGGGTGGGTCTGGTCCAAACGTAGAGACAGATAACAGACTGAACCCGTTCATCTGATGATCATAAACACACAGACACACAGATTCAACAAAGAAATGAGGATGAGTCAACTATTATTCCACAAGGATATGATTTCCCTTGGAGAACTCTGAATGAAGACATGGAAGAACTTCCTGAAATGACTATGTCCATTTACTGATACAGGACAGGTTTAGTAGGTGGGAACAGGAGCACAAACAGTTGATGGTCAAACTGTAAGGTTACACTAATAAATACACTATTTACACCCCTTTAAATGAGTGGATTCAGCTATTTCAGCGTGCCCATTGCTGACAGGTATAAAAATCGAGCACACAGACATGCAATCTCCATAGATAAACATCAGCAGTAGAATGGCCTTAATGAAAGAGCTCAATGACTTTCAATGTGGCACCTTCATAGGATGCCACCTTTCTATCAAGTCAGTTAAATCAGATTTCTGCCCAGCTAGGAAGTTGCCCTGGTCAACTGTAAGTGCTGTTATTATCACGTTTCAGGAAGACCCAGATGCAGACAGTGTCGAAGAAACAAAAGTGTATTACTAGAACAGGGGGCAGACAAGACGACAGGTCAAGGGCAGACAGAGGTCAGTAATCCAGATCAGGAGTCCATAAGGTACAGAACAGCAGGCAGTCTCGGGGTCAGGGCAGACAGAGGTCAGTAATCAGATCAGAGTCCATAAGGTACAGAACAGCAGGCAGTCTCCCGGGGTCAGGGCAGACAGAGCTCAGTAATCAGATCAGAGTCCATAAGGTACAGAACAGCAGGCAGTCTCGGGGTCAGGGCAGACAGAGGTCAGTAATCCAGATCAGAGTTCATAAGGTACAGAACAGCAGGCAGTCTCGGGGTCAGGGCAGGCAGAGGTCAGTAATCCAGATCAGAGTCCATAAGGTACAGAACAGCAGGCAGTCTCGGGGTCAGGGCAGGCAGAGGTCAGTAATCCAGATCAGAGTCCATAAGGTACAGAACAGCAGGCAGTCTCGGGGTCAGGGCAGACAGAGGTCAGTAATCCAGATCAGAGTCCATAAAAAGGTACAGAACAGCAGGCAGTCTCGGGGTCAGGGCAGACAGAGGTCAGTAATCCAGATCAGAGTCCATAAGGTACAGAACAGCAGGCAGTCTCGGGGGTCAGGGCAGACAGAGCTCAGTAATCCAGATCAGAGTCCATAAGGTACAGAACAGCAGGCAGTCTCGGGGTCAGGGCAGACAGAGGTCAGTAATCCAGATCAGAGTCCATAAGGTACAGAACAGCAGGCAGTCTCGGGGTCAGGGCAGACAGAGGTCAGTAAATCCAGATCAGAGTCCATAAGGTACAGAACAGCAGGCAGTCTCGGGGTCAGGGCAGACAGAGGTCAGTAATCCAGATCAGAGTCCATAAGGTACAGAACAGCAGGCAGTCTCGGGGTCAGGGCAGACAGAGGTCAGTAATCCAGATCAGAGTCCATAAGGTACAGAACAGCAGGCAGTCTCGGGGTCAAGGCAGACAGAGGTCAGTAATCCAGATCAGAGTCCATAAGGTACAGAACAGCAGGCAGTCTCGGGGTCAGGGCAGACAGAGGTCAGTAATCCAGATCAGAGTCCATAAGGTACAGAACAGCAGGCAGTCTCGGGGTAGATACAGTATCTATGTTGGTGCTTCCTTTAGTTCAGCAGGTACCTCCATATGGATGTAGATACAGTATCTATGTTGGGGCTTCCTTTAGTTCAGCAGGTACCTCCACATTGATGTAGATACAGTAACTATGTTGGTGCTTCCTTTAGTTCAGCAGGTACCTCCACATTGATGTAGATACAGTATCTATGTTGGCCTGAATCTGGATCTGGTTTCACCAACCCAAACACTTCAGTGGAGTTGAAGTAGTGAGATACTGTAGATCTGAGCCATTCACTATCCTTCTAACCTGAGACAGACAGAGGAAAAAGAGGGGGCAGAGAGAGGAAGGGAGTGGGAGAGAGAGGGGAGAGAGAGGAGGAAGGGGAGTGGGAGAGAGAGAGGAGGGGAGAGTGAGAAGGAAGGAAGGGAGTGGGAGAAAGAGAGGGGAGACAGAGAGATACATGTATATTCTGTAGTTTGATTGTCAGTATTTAAATTGTAAAGAAAAAAAACAATACGACAATACAGCAAAACAATAAAACAATACAGAGACTGCAGTGTGTGTGTGTGTGTGTGTGTGTGTGTGTGTGTGTGTGTGTGTGTGTATGTGTGTGTGTGTGTGTGTGTGTGTGTGTGTGTGTGTGTGTGTGTGTGTGTGTGTGTGTGTGTGTGTGTGTGTGTGTGTGTGTGTGTGTGTGTGTGTGTGTGTGTGTGTGTGTGTGTGTGTGTGTGTGTGTGTGTGTGTGTGAGTAAGTGGTCTGGGCTGCTCGCAAGCGTGTCTGTGTCCCACATTATTATTCCACAATCCTTGCTCACCCAGGAAGTACCAGACCAGGTGATTCCTCCGGCAAGGATGATGATGGTGACGATATTGAGGCTAGGAGTGGAGAGGCTAGGAGTGGAGAGGCTAGGAGTGGTGAGGCTAGGAGTGGAGAGGCTAGGAGTGGAGAGGCTAAGAGTGGTGAGGCTAGGAGTGGTGAGGCTAGGAGTGGTGAGGCTAAGAGTGGAGAGGCTAGGAGTGGTGAGGCTAGGAGTGGAGAGGCTAAGAGTGGAGAGGCTAGGAGTGGAGAGGCTAGGAGTGGAGAGGTTAGGAGTGGTGAGGCTAAGAGTGGAGAGGCTAGGAGTGGTGAGGCTAGGAGTGGTGAGGCTAAGAGTGGAGAGGCTAGGAGTGGAGAGGTTAGGAGTGGTGAGGCTAGGAGTGGAGAGGCTATGAGTGGTGAGGCTAGGAGTGGTGAGGCTAGGAGTGGTGAGGCTAGGAGTGGAGAGGCTAGGAGTGGTGAGGCTAGGAGTGGAGAGGCTAGGAGTGGTGAGGCTAGGAGTGGTGAGGCTAGGAGTGGAGAGGCTAGGAGTGGTGAGGCTAAGAGTGGAGGGTTAGGAGTGGTGAGGCTAGGCTAGGAGTGGAGAGGCTAGGAGTGGAGAGGCTAGGAGTGGTGAGGCTAGGAGACACCTATAGGGTCATCTAGACGTATTAGAGGACGTCACAGAGCTCTCGTTACCAGCCTGAAAGGAACATCAACAACACTAACACCACCACACACAATGCTCCCTAACTGTAAACATCAACACCACCACCACCACACAAACCCCCCACACACACAATGCTCCCTAACTGTAAACATCAACACCACCACCACCACACAAACCCCCCACACACAATGCTCCCTAACTGTAAACATCAACACCACCACCACCACACAAACCCCCCACACACACAATGCTCCCTAACTGTAAACATCA
Source organism: Oncorhynchus gorbuscha (assembly GCF_021184085.1). Lineage (NCBI taxonomy): Eukaryota > Metazoa > Chordata > Actinopteri > Salmoniformes > Salmonidae > Oncorhynchus > Oncorhynchus gorbuscha. The sequence goes on along the minus strand of NW_025747943.1, from coordinate 36,939 downwards.
ACACCACCACCACCACACAAACCCCCCACACACACAATGCTCCCTAACTGTAAACATCAACAACAACAACACCACCACCACACAAACCCCCCACACACACAATGCTCCCTAACTGTAAAGAACATCAACAACAACACCACCACCACACAAACCCACAAACACACAATTCTCCCTAACTGTAAAGAACTTCATCAACAACAACACCACCACCACACAAACCCACAAACACACAATTCTCCCTAACTGTAAAGAACTTCATCAACAACAACACCACCACACAAACCCACACACACACAATTCTCCCTAACTGTAAAGAACTTCATCAACAACAACACCACCACACCCCACACACACACACACACACACACAATGTGCCCTAACAGCTGGCATCAGAGTTTAGAGTTCTACATGAGTAGGATTCTGCATACAGACACAGGTATTCTTTCATCCTAATTGGGGTAGAGTATGCAAATCTGACTCTAGACTCTAGATCTGTTCTTATGGACAAGGCTTCTGTTTCTGATCTAATCAAGCATTAGGCTACACAATAACTGAAATACTCTAATGTTTCCAGGGAGCTATTATAAATGAGAAAATATATGTTATTTACTTTATATGGTAGAAAATCATATATGGTAGAATAAATCATATGCCTATTGCCAATCACTACTTCTGCTGACCCATTCTAATGCCAGGTCCACAAGAGCTCGACCTTTTGGAGCCGTGCCCGAGGAAGGTCAAACTTCACAAAACCGTTATTCCGCGCGAGACATTCTCCGTCAAAAAAATACCGGTGGCGGATAGTTGGAGCGGTAAATTTCTTCGTGTGTCTTGGTTGAACCCCCGTCCAGAGTCAGACATGTCGGTAACGACCATTAGAACGGCAGGAGGAAACAACTCTACCTTTTATTCTTTTAAATCCTAAGGTAGGCTAGAGCCCTCAGTCAATATTTCCTAAAGCGCATTGTACCTCCCAAATTCCATTGGACCAGATAAGCTAGTAGCCTAAACTTGAACCAATAATAACAACAGCCTAAAAGCTCAACTTAATTTATCCTACACGTAAAAAAAAAATTGATTGTGAGACATTTGTTGTCTCTGTCTGGTAACTGTCAAAGCATTAAACATTTAAGATTAGTTCCGTTCTCGTTATTGTCATTATTTCTCCTCTATGGCCTATTTATTGCCTTTACCTCCCTAATCTTCTACATTTGCACACACTGTACATAGATGTTTCTATTGTGTTATTGACTGTACATTTGTTTATGTGTAACTCGGTGTTGTTGTTTTTGTCACTGCTTTACTTTATCTTGGTCAGGTAGCAGTTGTAAATGAGAACTTGTTTCTCAACTGGCCCACCTGGTTAAATAAGGTGAAATTAAACCAATTTTTAAAATTAAAAGCCATCGCCTGTAGCACCGTACATCCTCTCGGGGCATGTAACACGTGTAGATTCTATCGACATCAGCAGTCGACGCCTAACAGCAGCACCTTCACCATCATCCGGGCAGCCCGGCCCCCCGCATCCAACAGGGTCTGTGCTATCTGGTATTGTTGGGACGGCTCTACCCCATTGAAGTCGAAAATCAAGTGAGTTAAAGTAAGGGTTAGTGTTAGGGTTTAGGGTATGGACGACCTAAGGATCCCGGATAACACTGACCTAATGGTACATTTCAATGGGTCCAATGGTAGTGTTTGTAGAATTTGTAACACACACAGAGAGATACAGTTGATTCTTTATTAATTGGCTGAAATATACAAATAAAACCCACCAACTTTCAGCTATGTTAAACAATACATCCCTTTACCAATGGCTATCAATAATGACTGAAAATAAGAATGTGTTCTTAACTGACTTGCCTGGTTAAATAAAGGTTAAAAAAAAAAAAAAAAAGATTGTAATTAAAATTAAGCTGCCTTATAAAAATGCATTTAAAAAGGCTAACTTACAATAATGACAATTTGCAAAAACCCAAACAATTTCATCTGCAACATTTTTATACATTTTTAATATAATTTTTAATATAATATTTAAAACATACAATATACTGGCAGTGAAGCCGCTCAACAACTAAATCACATTAGTCATCTAACAGACTCCCATCCAGAGACACACAGAAGCAACCAGGGTCAACACCTTGCTCAAGGGCACGTGGCCCCAAACCAGCGATCCATCAGCCCCCGGGCCCAAGCTCCCAACCACCAGCCACCCGTGAACCCCCCCCCCTCCCTCATTCCATTCCCCACCCCAAACCCCAAAGCCCCCAATGAACCAACAACCAACAAAATGAACAAAAGACAAAAAAAGACAAAGGAAAACAGAAAACAACAATGCAAAAAACAAAAGACATCAAGGACAACTACAATCATAAGAGCAAAGGTCAACTGGATATGTTTGAGTGCACGTATGGCACTATTTCCATGTGTGTGTCCGTGTATATACCTGTGTACAAACACCTGCACGGCATCAGCCTCAGGCAAACTGGCATTAGCTGTAACAACACTGTTAGCTGTGACAACACTGTTAGCTGTGACAACACTGTTAGCTGTGACAACACTGTTAGCTGTGACAACACTGTTAGCTGTGACAACACTGTTAGCTGTAACATCACTGTCAGCTGTAACAACACTGTCAGCTGTAACAACACTGTTAGCTGTAACATCACTGTTAGCTCAGTTAGCTGTGACAACACTGTTAGCTGTAACATCACTGTCAGCTGTAACAACACTGTCAGCTGTAACAACACTGTTAGCTGTAACAACACGGTCAGCTGTGACAACACTGTCAGCTGTAACAACACTGTCAGCTGTAACAACACTGTTAGCTGTAACAACACTGTTAGCTGTGACAACACTGTCAGCTGTGACAACACTGTTAGCTGTAACAACACTGTCAGCTGTAACAACACTGTCAGCTGTAAACATCACTGTTAGCTGTGACAACACTGTTAGCTGTAACATCACTGTTAGCTGTGACAACACTGTTAGCTGTGACAACACTGTTAGCTGTAACATCACTGTTAGCTGTAACAACACTGTCAGCTTTGTTTAGTTTTACACTGTCAGCTGTAACATCACTGTTAGCTGTGACAAACACTGTTAGCTGTGACAACACTGTTAATTCCACATCACTGTTAGCTTGTCAGCAACACTGTCAGCTGTAACAACACTGTCCACCTGTAGACATCACTGTTAGCTGTGACAACACTGTTAGCTGTAACATCACTTTTAAAAGTGACATTACATTCTGATGGCTGTGACAACAACACTGTTAGCTGTAACATCACTGTTAGATGTGACAGCACTGTTAGCTGTAACAACACTGTTAGCTGACATGAGAGGTAGAAACTGTTAGCTGTGACAACAAGGCCCGGAGGAGCTGGTATGTACCACTGCCCCTCAGTGTTTGTTTAGTTTATTTGGACTTTATTTGTTTTACTTTGAGCTTTGACCATAAAAATAAATGTTCAATCCCCCACCAAACAACTCCAATCCCACTTGTCTCCAATTCCACATACCCAACCCTCAGTTTATAAAAAGCCTCAGCAATTTTCTCAGCTTCCCCCAGCTCATCCCATCTCTGCTGGCCACCCTCTTCAGATTTCTATGCACTATATGTCTTCCAACTATGCTGATGTTTAACACAAAACAGTGTTATTTAAATATACAAAAATATCATTTTTCAAAGAGACATTACATTCAAGATGGCCATGTTATACACAACATAATAATACATTCTTCATTTCTACCTGTTAGATTTATCAGTATCAGATCAACTGTATTTACTGTTACCATCAATCCACATTAACTGTCTCTATCCATATTGATATCATAAATAGATGTAGTACTGACATGAGAGAAGAAAAGTGTTTAGACCTGGTATAAAAAGACAACAAGGCCCGGAGGAACCACATTAACTGGTATGTACCAATAGAACCACATTAAAGGGCTGTCTCTTACCTGTTACCATCCTAACATGAATATATTAACTGTCTCTAGGTGCCTTGTGTTATTATAGGTTACACATTAACTGTCAAACCTGTTACCATCCTATAGAGTACCACATTAACATGTTTTGTCATATCCTGGTATACGGTCCTGAACCACATGTAACTTCTCAGCCAATCATCCTATAGATACAGAGCTCGATCCACCTGTTTATAATCCTATAGACAATTTTCTGAGTATTCAACCTATAGAAAATATATGACTTGAGTGTTAAACTATAGAACCACATTATTTCTTCCACCTGTTTTTTAAACGAACAAAGTAGCCTACAAGACAAAACACTGTTTATCACAAACACAATGCAATCAACATTAACTGTCTCTATCCACCTGTTACCATCCTATAGAACCACATTAACTGTCTCTATCCACCTGTTACCATCCTATAGAACCACATTAACTGTCTATCATCTGTTACCATCCTATAGAACCACATTAACTGTCTCTATCCACCTGTTACCATCCTATAGAACCACATTAACTGTCTATATCCACCTGTTACCATCCTATAGAACCACATTAACTGTCTCTATCCACCTGTTACCATCCTATAGAACCACATTAACTGTCTCTATCCACCTGTTACCATCCTATAGAACCACATTAACTGTCTCTATCCACCTGTTACCATCCTATAGAACCACATTAACTGTCTCTATCCTCCTGTTACCATCCTATAGAACCACATTAACTGTCTCTATCCACCTGTTACCATCCTATAGAACCACATTAACTGTCTCTATCCACCTGTTACCATCATATAGAACCACATTAACTGTCTCTATCCACCTGTTACCATCCTATAGAACCACATTAACTGTAACTGTTACCATCCTATAGAACCACATTAACTGTCTCTATCCACCTGTTACCATCATATAGAACCACAGTAACTGTCTCTATCCACCTGTTACCATCATATAGAACCACATTAACTGTCTCTATCCACATGTTACCATCCTATAGAACCACATTATCCACCTGTTACCATCCTATAGAACCACATTAACTGTCTCTATCCACCTGTTACCATCCTATAGAACCACATTAACTGTCTCTATCCTCCTGTTACCATCCTATAGAACCACATTAACTGTCTCTATCCACCTGTTACCATCCTATAGAACCACATTAACTGTCTCTATCCACCTGTTACCATCCTATAGAACCACATTAACTGTCTCTATCCACCTGTTACCATCCTATAGAACCACATTAACTGTCTCTATCCACATGTTACCATCCTATAGAACCACATAAACTGTCTCTATCCACCTGTTACCATCCTATAGAACCACATTAACTGTCTCTATCCACCTGTTACCATCCTATAGAACCACAGTAACTGTCTCTATCCACCTGTTACCATCCTATAGAACCACATTAACTGTCTCTATCCTCCTGTTACCATCCTATAGAACCACATTAACTGTCTCTATCCACCTGTTACCATCCTATGGAACTGATGATATGGATGTGTATCTATATAAGGTACAGCAGGGCTATTCAACTATCTTCTTACAGAGGCCAGATGAAAAAAGGTTTAATTGCAGGGGGGCTGGACATTTTCCACATGTGATTATTTTTCGAAGAACTGTATAAAACAAGTGACCCACAAACACCAATAAAGCAGTTAAATAACTATTAAAAGCTTCTTAAAAGTAATTAGGTCATTTTAAAAGCATCTGAAAACGAAGCATCTCAGTAAATAACACAAAGATATGTCAAATCAGGTCATGTCAAATTCCAGTCTGAAGGAAGGATGCTTTGAATGACTTTCCCTCAGTCATTAGGTGCGTTGTTTGTCTCTCACTTCTAACGAGTCTTTGTGAGCATCAGAGGGCAACAGAAGGCATGTATGTGTTCCTTAGGGGTGTAGCTTTCATCATACTTTGAAGCTTAAACTGTTCAAACGCTACTCTGCCAAATCCATATGACGAAGAGAAAAACCCATTGACCTTCTACATAGGCACCAGACTATAGACAACCACCATAGGGCTTGTCATTTTGCCACTGAACGGTGGATTTTGGTGGAAATAAAACTTTTTTTTTTACAGATCTTTTATTAATGTTCTGGGTTTAAATTCATAAACGGGCCGGATCTGGCGCGCGGGCCGCTAGTTGAATAGCCCTGATGTACCGTATCTACTGGACATGCGTATCTATGAACCTATCTAAAACATTCCCATACCTCAACCACATCCCATTAAAAAGGGACATCTGGGATTCAAAATGCAGCAAATTGAATGTACCAATCCCCAGATTGCCCCTTTTTTTCTCTATCCACCTGGAAGCACTGAATCCCTCCCAATGACGTATATAAACCCTGGATTGCTGATGCTACTGTATGCTACTGTCGGCCATATTAGCACTCAGAAAAGCAGTCCTCCATAGACTACGAGTATGAGTCACAATACACTTCAAACTTAGCAGTCAAACAGGGAAATGGTTCCAATCGTTTTTACACCATTCATTTTTCCCACAGGGGATTTTAGAAACACTTCAAATAAGGGCTGTGTTTCCTGTAGACTTACCCTGATTTAATGTTTTGATAACCGTGTAAATCTCTCTCGGACAAGGTGACTTTTATCAATATATTCGCCTGTATTTACCCCCCCAAAAATGTGATGCTAATTAGCTGCTAATGTGGCTATCATAAAGAACTACAAATACCATGAGGGAAAGGTAATATATATATATTTTTAAATGTTTTTTTAAATGTAACCTTCATTTAACTAAGCAAGTCATCTAAGAACAAATTCTTATTGACAATGACGGCCTACCGGGGAACAGAGGGTTAACTGCCTTGTTCAGGGGCAGAATGACAGGTTTTTTACCCTGTCCGCTCGGGGATTCAAACCAGCAGCATTTTGGTTACTGGCCCAACGCTCTAACCACTAGACTACCTGCTGCCCCAAATCTCTGGATTAAGTGTCTAATGTTAGCTAAATGGAGTAATGAAATGAATTGGCAGAATCTTTTTACATGTACAATTCTGGAAACTGTCTTGTGCAAGTTTTAAATTGACACAATACATGTTAGCAAAAGGTGTCAGCGATGACACCAGAGATGATGTGCAGGACTTGCATGATGTCTATGTTGATGTGAATGAGTATTTTCGAATCGGAGAGTAAATAGAGCCGAATATACAGTACCAGTCAAAAGTTTGGACACACCTACTCATTCAAGGGGTTTTCTTTGTTTTTACTCTTTTCTACTTTGTAGAATAATAGTGAAGACACCAACACTATGAAATAACTCATATGGAATTAAAGTATATTTTTATATTTGAGATTCTTCAAAGTAGCTACCCTTTGCCTTGACAGCTTTGCACACTCTTGGCATTCTCTCAACCAGCTTTATGAGGTAGTCACCTGGAATGAATTTCAATTAACAGGTGTGCCTTGTTAAAAGTTAATTTGTGTAACTTATTTCCCAACTTAAAACATTTGAGCCAATCAATTGTGTTGTGACAAGGTACGGTGGTGTACAGAAGATAGCCCTATTTGGTAAAAGACCAAGTCCATATTATGTCAAGAACAGCTCAAATAAGCAAAGCGAACGACAGTCCATCATTAATTTAAGACATGAAGTTCAGTCAATCCGGAAAATTTCAATAACTTTGAAAGTTTCTTCAAGTGCAGTCGCAAAACCATCAAGCACTATGATGAAACTGGCTCTCATGAGGACCGCCACAGGAAAGGAAGACCCAGAGTTACCTCTGTTGCAGAGGACAAGTTCATTACAGTTACCACCTCAGAAATTGCAGCCCAATTAAATGCTTCACAGAGTTAAAATAACAGACACATCTCAACATCACCAATTCAGAGAGACTGTGTGTATCATGGTTGAATTGCTGCAAAGAAACCACTACTAAAGGACACAGATAAGAAGAAGAGACTTGCTTGGGCCAAGATACACAAGCAATGGAAAATAGAATGGTGGAAATCTGTCCTTTGGTCTGATGAGTCCAAATTTTAGATTTGTGGTTCCAACCGCCATGTCTTTGTGAGATGCAGAATAGGTGAACAGATGATCTGCATGTGTCTCTGCACCTCCAGGCTGTGATGATCTCTGCACCTCCAGGCTGTGATGATCTCTGCACCTCCAGGCTGTGATGATCTCTGCACCTCCAGGCTGTGATGATCTCTGCACCTCCAGGCTGTGATGATCTCTGCACCTCCAGGCTGTGATGATCTCTGCACCTCCAGGCTGTGATGATCTCTGCACCTCCAGGCTGTGATGATCTCTGCACCTCCAGGCTGTGATGATCTCTGCACCTCCAGGCTGTGATGATCTCTGCACCTCCAGGCTGTGATCATCTCTGCACCTCCAGGCTGTGATCATCTCTGCACCTCCAGGCTGTGATCATCTCTGCACCTCCAGGCTGTGATCATCTCTGCACCTCCAAGCTGTGATAATCTCTGCACCTCCAGGCTGTGATAATCTCTGCACCTCCAGGCTGTGATCATCTCTGCAACTCTAGGCTGTGATCATCTCTGCATCTCTAAATTGTGATAATCTATGCACCTCCAGGCTGTGTAAGAGCTATTTGACGAAGAAGGAGAATGATGGAGTGCTGCACCAGATGACCTGGATTCCACAATTACCTGACCTCAACCCAATTGAGATGGTTTGGGATGAGTTGGACCACAGCCATCAAGTGCTCAGCATATGTGGAAACTCCTTCAAAACAGTTGGAAAACCAGGTGAAACTGGTTGAGAGAACACTGAGAGTGTGCAAAGCTGTCATCAAGGCAAAAGGTGGCAACTTTGAAGAATCTGAAATATATTTTGATTTGTTTAACACTTTAACACCGCCACAAGGAGTTGATAGAGTGCGATGAGCCTAGGAAAGCCCCCGGCCAAACCCTGAGCCAATTGTGTGTCGCCCTATGGGGCTCCCGCTCACGGCCGGGCTCTGACACAGCTTGCAATGCAAAGTTTTAGACCACTGCGCAACTCAGGAGGCCACAGGCCTTATTTTAAGTGTTTCTAAAATCCCTTAAGGGAAAAATGAATGGTGGAAAAACAATTGGAACCGTTTCCCTGTTTGAACGCTAGGTTTTATGGGTATTATGGCACCTCCACTGTGGAGCTCTATTGGAATGGATGGAATTCTACAGTATGTCATTGAAATGTTTCAAAGACCAAATGACGTATTTGTAAGTCTTTTGTTGTTGTTGTAGTGGGGACAGTTACATTAGTTCTTAAAAAAAGTGTGTCTGTAATAGAATAAATGTGGTAAAAACAAATGTAGACATTAGTAAATGCATTTCTATAGCTTCCAAAGTATTTTTTTACAATGGAGGGGGAATGCCCAGATGGAGGAGTGGTGGCTTCAAAACAGCCTGTCAGTCATCTAGTGTATATATACATCATTAGTCCCTCCCTAGTCAAATGTTTTCATGGTTCAGTTCTGAGCTTCTTTCACTGGCATGTAGCCGCCACTAGAGGGCTCTATTGCCATTGAAGAAGACAGGAGAGACATCTCCAACAGCCTGTCTTGATGACTGGTACTAGTACTGGGTCCCAGGGATGGAACCATCCCAAACCCAGAGAAGGTGAGGGGTAGTTGGGGTAAAACATCCAGCGGGATTGGTAAGGGGGTGGAACAGAAGGGAAATATATTGTTAGTGGTAATAAGAGGGATATGGTTACAGGGGGTCACAGTTGGCCTGACCTCATCCTCCACGCTCTCCTGGCTCTCCTGATCCTCTCCCCCACTGCCAATGCCTGAATCTGGGCTCTGAGGGGCCAAGAGTTGGGCCTGGAGATGGAGATTATCCACACGTTCATAGGAGGAAGACATTGTGAGAGAACCTCCTCCAACCCCCATCTCCGTACCCTTTCCCCCTACACTATCCAACCCAGGTAGGGTGAAGGGAAGCTGGGGGAAAGAGGACAGGGAAATGGGTAAGGGGGTGGAGCAGAATGTAAAGTTATTGTTATTGATAAGAGGAAGAAGCGGAACAAGATGGAAGTCCTGAGAGACTAAATGGGGGGTGGATGCAATAGGCCCGACCGCATCCTCCACGCTCTCCTGACTTTCCTGATCCTCTGCCCCACTGCTGATGCCTGAATCTGGGCTTATGAGGGCCCGACGCTCGGCCTGGAGCTTCTCAACACGCTCGTAAGAAGAAACCTGGATGATATCTTGACCTCCACTGATGCCTCCAAATATACTTCCACCATACATCTCTCCATCCTTCCCTCCACATCTCTCCATCCTTCCCTCCACCCCTGATATCTTCGTCCTTCCCCCCTCCACAACATCTCTCCATTACTATCCATCCTATCTCCTCTGTTCTCCTCCTTCCACTCATCTATCGCTTCAGTAGTGCCCCCTACTGGTCCGTAAGGGGAGTGTACAGAGCAGGGTTCCAGCTTGATGGAGGTGGATCCAGGCTGGGAGAATTGAGATAAGAAGATGCTTAAGTCCAATCTCTTCTTCAGTAGTAGTGCAGTACCGGTCTCCCTCCTCAGGGGGGCGATGGTGCCAATGTTGTTGGTAATCTCTACCTGGGAGATGTCTTCACGGTGCAAGGCAGAGTCGACGGCTTCAAAGGCGAACAAAGGACCCAGCCAAGCCTGTAGGCAAGGACACACACACAGAGACAGAGAGACACAGAGAGCGAGATAGAGAGAGACAGTGAGAGAGAAAGAGATAGAGAGAGAGACAGTGAGAGAGAAAGAGATAGAGAGAGTGACATAGATAGAGTGACATAGAGAAAGAGAGAGACACACACACACACAGAGACACAGAGAGAGAAGGCACGGAGAGGGACACAGAGAGAGAGACACAGGGAGGAGAGAGAGAGAGAGAGAGAGAGAGAGAGAGAGAGAGAGAGAGAGAGAGAGAGAGAGAGAGAGAGAGAGAGAGAGAGAGAGAGAGAGACACACACACAGAGAGGAAAATAAAATGATCATTATTTAGAAATGTTGGAGTGACTTCACAACATGATTCCAATGAGACAATGATGAGACAGCTCATAATAATGTTGGTAATGAATATATGGAAACTGTGTGTTTTATCTGTTTGATACATTCCATTCACACACAGAGAGGAAAATAAAATGATCATTATTTAGCTAAATGTTATAACCTAACTACAGCCATTTAACCTTCAGCCGTTATAACCAACATGATTCCATTATAACCTAAATACAATGATGAGGACAGCTTATAACATGATAATGTCGGTAAACCTGAATAACCTATGGAAACTATGTGTTTAACCTATACCGTTTAATACCAGCCATTATAACCTAACTACAGGCTATAACCAACTACCGCCATTATAACCTAAATACAGCCATTATAACCTAACTACAGCCATTATAACCTAACTACAGCCATTATAACCTAACTACAGCCATTATAACCTAACTACAGCCATTATAACCTAACTACAGCCATTATAACCTAACTACAGCCATTATAACCTAACTACAGCCATTATAACCTAACTACAGCCATTATAACCTAACTACCGCCATTATAACCTAACTACAGCCATTATAACCTAATTACAGCCATTATAACCTACAGCCATTGTAACCTAACTACCGCCATTATAACCTAACTACAGCCATTATAACCTAACTACAGCCATTATAACCTAACTACCGCCATTATAACCTAACTACAGCCATTATAACCTAACTAAAGCCATTATTATAACCTAACTACAGCCATTATAACCTAACTACAGCCATTATAACCTAACTACAGCCATTATAACCTAACTACAGCCATTATAACCTAACTACCACCATAACAAGGTAATGCACAATACAGGGAATAGGGTCCTTTTGGCACAGAACTTCAGTCAAAAGTAGAACTGACCTTGAAGTTTCCATCGTGATGGAGGTTGAGGCCCTCAAAGTACCTGGAGGGATCTGGTATAGGAGGATTCAGAATATTCTTGACCCTGTCAGCAATGAATGGAAATGAAAGGAGGTTGCACTTAACCAACTACAAAACATTACATCTAAAACATGATGTTTACTTTGCAGTCCGTTGGTGTTAAAATACATCACATTTACAGTGGATCCCACCCCTTCCACACACACACACACACACACACACACACACACACACACACACACACACACACACACACACACACACACACACACACACACACACACACACACACACACACACACACACACACACACACACACACACACACACACACACACACAGTACTCACTTTCCTTTGCAGAGCAACATGGAGACCAGCAGGACCAGTACAACAACAGCTCCCACCACGGTGACCACCACAAAGTCCTGGTCTAGAACATCAGGACTATCTGAGAACAGGACCAGAGGAACAACACAGAACATACTTAGAACATATTTACAACGTACATAACAACACCACTGTTTTACTCAAATATTGGCATAGAAAACCCTTCATTTACATTTCTGTCTGTAAGTTTGTTTTGAGCATGTGTCTGCCTGTCTAAGAACGAAAGAAAGAAATAGGGAAGAAAGAAGGAGCTATTTTTCAAGATTCATATGGAAACACTACTATGCCTGCCTTCCAAATGGCAACATATTCCCTGTGTAGTGCAGTGCTTTTGGCCCCTAGGGCTCTGTTTCTATGTAGGGAACTATAGGGCCATTTGGGACACAGCCCAAGTATATATAGGCCCACATTCAAATGTGTACTAATAACCAATGACATCACTGATGCTGTATTTACCTGTTGGCTTCATCTGGCCCAGAGTGGAGACCCATGATGCACTGGGGCTCCAGTCGCTCCACTGACAGGCTGGGTAATTGTCTGGGTCGGCTCGAACCCGGACTCTGACCTGGTACCTCCTTCCTCTCTCCAGCATCTCAGGGTCCAGGTCAAAATATGTCTGTTTATTTGATATGTTCACCTCCACAGCATCCTGCAGGAGCACAACATACAGTAGGTCTACTTTTACATAGTGTACAAAGAGATGTGCACTCTTTCACTGTATTCTCTCTTCACCTCCACAGCATCCTGCAGGAGCACAACATACAGTAGGTCTACTTTTACATAGTGTACAAAGAGATGTGCACTCTTTCACTGTATCCTCTCTCTCACCTCCACAGCATCCTGCAGGAGCACAACATACAGTAGGTCTACTTTTACATAGTGTACAAAGAGATGTGCACTCTTTCACTGTATTCTCTCTTTCACTGTACTCTTTCACTGTATTCTCTCTTTCACTGTATTCTGTATGTAGTTGTTATTATCTATCCTCTGTCTCTGTCTCTCTTCCTCCCCCCTCTCTCTCTCTCTTCCTCCCTCCTCTCTCTCTCTCTTCCTCCCTCCTCTCTCTCTCTTCCTCCCCCTCTCTCTCTCTCTTCTCCCCCTCTCTCTCTCTCTCTTCCTCCCCCTCTCTCTCTCTCTTCCTCCCCCTCTCTCTCTCTCTCTCCTCTCCCCCTCTCTCTCTCTCTTCCTCCCCCTCTCTCTCTCTTCCTCTCCCCTCTCTCTCTCTCTTCCTCCCCCTCTCTCTCTCTCTCTCTTCCTCCCTCCTCTCTCTCTCTCTCTCCTCTCCCCTCTCTCTCTCTCTTCCTCCCCCTCTCTCTCTCTCTCTCTCTCTCTCTCTTCTCCCTCCTCTCTCTCTCTCTTCCTCCCCCTCTCTCTCTCTCTTCCTCCCCCTCTCTCTCTCTCTTCCTCCCCTCTCTCTCTCTCTCTCTCTTCCTCCCCCTCTCTCTCTCTCTTCCTCCCCCTCTCTCTCTCTCTTCCTCTCCCCTCTCTCTCTCTCCTCTCTCTCTCTCTCTCTCTTCCTCCCCCTCTCTCTTCCTTCCTCTCCCCTCTCTCTCTCTCTTCCTCCCCCCTCTCTCTCTCTCTCTTCCTCCCCCTCTCTCTCTCTCTTCCTCCCCCTCTCTCTCTCTCTCTCTCTCTTCCTCCCTCCTCTCTCTCTCTCTTCCTCCCCCTCTCTCTCTCTCTTCCTCCCCCTCTCTCTCTCTCCCCCCCTCTCTCTCTCTCACCTCCCAGTGATGTAGCTCCTGTTTCCACTGTAGTTGGAAGTCATAGTTGACTATCATTTCTGAAATGGGAGCTCCTGGTGTCCAGGCGATTGAGGCATTGATGACGGTCGGCTTGCCAGGGGGATGCATTTTAACTGCCAAACACAAAACAACACAGTTAATGTACTCATAGTAGTACTAATATATTACTAATAACACTGTAACAGAACTACTAGTACTAAGTTGAATTAGAAATGTTAGTATCAGGTATGAATTAGTATTAAGTTGTTTAAATGAATAAGCTTTCCAGCATGTTTGTATTGCATTATGTTGTATTATAGTGTACTGAGTTTGAGCATTGTGTATGCTGACCACACAGAATTCATTTTCATGTAAATGGACAATAAAGTCACAGTTCGAGTCGTTGTAGTTGGTAATTCATGTAGTAGTAGTAGTAGGTTAGTAATATCTGACACATCGTACATAATATCACTCAAATTACTGTACACTTACTGTGGTTAAATGGTTGATACAGGTATTCAATCTGTATCATATAATCTTCTGCTTGTCCACACCGTACAACAATGGATATTTCATCCTCTTTCCAAAAGAACTGAAAGATCATTTACAGAGGCTCAGTTATCCAGGGTTGTTTGCCTATCGGTCTATATATATATACATGCTGTCATTGTTTTACTATTATTATTATTAGAAAAATGTCATAAAAAAATAAACAAATTCCTGGTTAATTTATTCATCCAGATTAATGTGTTACGAATTCTAGTTTTGATCTATAATAATGCACATATATAACCAAGCATTGGTTTTAACATGATGTAGTTTTATAAAACTCACTGGATTGCCCTCAAAGACCAGACTGCCGCCTCTCAAGGTTGTGTTGAAACCAGCCAAGGACTTCATCTCACATTGCCTGTAGTTACAACAGTGAGCCATTGTTTCAGTTAGCATCCTAAATGGCACCCTATTCCCTATATAGTGCACTACTTTAGACCAGGACTCTATGAGAATGGGGTTCCAGTTAGGTGCATCCTTAGTCTTCTTTACCTTTTAAACCCGGGGTATTCACCATGCAGAGTGCACGGCATGTCTGGGGGTATGCATGTGTTGTTCAACACACACGTGATGTTGCTGATGAAGTCATTGACACACTGTAGATCTTTGAGAAACAGAGACAGAGAGAGAGGCAGAGAGAGAGAGAGAGAGAGAGAGAGAGAGAGAGAGAGAGAGAGAGAGAGAGAGAGAGAGAGAGAGAGAGAGAGAGAGAGTGAAAGAGGCAGAGAGAGAGGGAAACAGAGAGAAAGAGAGAGAGAGAGTGAGTGAGAGAGAGAGAGAATTCAATAGCTGTGGCTTAGCATTGTATAATAGCCAGTTTTATCAGGCTCTATATCATGTTTTATAAGGCTCTATGTCATATTGTATCATACATCATACAATGGCAAGAAAAGTATGTGAACCCTTTGGAACGTGATCAAGCCAAAGGAGATGATTGTGGACTACAGTAAAAAGAGGACCGAACACACCACCATTCTCATCGACGGGGCTGCAGTGGAGCAGGTTGAGAGCCTCAAGTTCCTTGGTGCCCACATCACCAACAAACTAACATGGTCCAAGCACACCAATACAGTCGTGAAGAGGGCACGACAAAACCCATTCCCCTCAGGAGAAGATTTGAAAAGATTTGCCATGGGTCCTCAGATCCTCAAAAGGTTCAACAGCTGCACCATCAAGAGCATCCTGACTGGCTGCATCACTGCCTGACAACTGCTTGGCATCCGACCGCAAGGCACTACAGAAGGTAGTGCGAACGGCCCAGTATATCACTGGGGCCAAGCTTCCTGCCATCCAGGACCTCTATACCAGGCGGTGCCAGAGGAAGGGCCTAAAAATTGTCAAAGACTCCAGCCACCCTAGTCATAGACTGTTCTCTCTGCTACCGCACGGCAAGCGGTACCGGAGCGCCATGTCTAGGTCCAAGAGGCTTCTAAACAGTTCTACCCCCAAGCCATAAGACTCCTGAACATCTAATCAAATGGCTACCGGAGTATTTGCATTGCTGCCCCCCTCACCCTTTACACTGCTGCTACTCTCTTATCCTCTATGGACAGTCACTTTAATAACTGTACCTCTCCTTCCAGACCCATATCAAACATCTCCAATCGAAAATCAAATCAAGAATCGGCTTTCTATTCCGCAACAAAGCCTCCTTCACTCACGCTGCCAAGCTTACCCTAGTAAAACTGACTATCCTACCGATCCTCGACTTCGGCGACGTCATCTACAAAATTGCTTCCAACACTCTACAAACTCAGCAAACTGGATGCAGTTTACCACTAAAGCACCTTTTTGTCACTAAAGCACCTTATAGTACCCACCACTGCGACTTGTATGCTCTAGTCGGCTGGCCCTCGCTACATATTCGTCGCCAGACCCACTGGCTGGCTTCAGGTCATCTACAAGGCCATGTTAGGCAAAGCTCCGTCTTATCTCAGCTCACTGGTCACGATGGCAACACCCATCCGTAGCACGCGCTCCAGCAGGTGTATCTCATTGATCATCCCTAAAGCCAACACCTCATTCGGCCGCCTTTCGTTCCAGTACTCTGCTGCCTGTGACTGGAACGAATTGCAAAAATCGCTGAAGTTGGAGACTTTTATCTCCCTCACCAACTTCAAACATCAGCTAGCTGAGCAGCTAACCGATCGCTGCAGCTGTACATAGTCTATTGGTAAATAGCACACCCATTTTCACCTACCTCATCCCCACAGTTTTTATTTATTTACTTTTCTGCTCTTTTGCACACCAATATCTCTACCAGTACATGATCATCTGATCATTTATCACTCCAGTGTTAATCTGCAATATTGTGATTATTCACCTACCTCCTCATGCCTTTTGCACACATTGTATATAGACTCCCCTTTTTTCTCTGTGTTATTGACTTGTTAATTGTTTACTCCATGTGCAACTGTGTTGTCTGTTCACACTGCTATGCTTTATCTTGGCCAGGTCGCAGTTGCAAATGAGAACCTGTTCTCAACTAGCCTACCTGGTTAAATAAAGGTGAAAAAAATAAAAATAAATGTACATACTACCTCACTAACCGGTGCCCCCACACATTGACTCTGTATCGGTACCCCCCTGTATATAGTCTCGCTATTGTTATTTTACTGCTGCTCTTTAATTACTTGTTATTTTTATCTCTTATTCTTACCCATTCTTTTTTTTAAACTGCATTGTTGCTTAGGGGCATTTCATTGTAAGGTATTCGGCACATGTAACTAATACAATTTGATTTGAATTACCTGGATTACTGCATAAATTGGTCATCAAATTTGATCTGATCTTCATCTAAGCCACAGCAATAGACAAACACAGTGTGCTTAAACTAATAATACACAAACTATTGTATTTTTCTTGTCTATATTGAATACATCATTTAAACATTCACAGTGTAGGTTGGAAAAAGTATGTGAACTCTTAGACTAATGACTTCTCCAAAAGGTAATTGGAGTCAGGAGTCAGCTAACCTGGAGTCCAATCAATGAGATGAGATTGGAGATGTTGGTTAGAGCTGCCCTGCCCTATAAACACACTCACAAAATTTGAGTTTGCTATTCACAAGAAGCACTGCCTGATATGAACCATGCCTCAAACAAAAGAGATCTCTGAAGACCTAAGATTAAGAATCGTTGACTTGCATAAAACGGGCTATAAAATTATCTCTGAAAGCCTTGCTGTTCCTCAGTCTACAGTAAGACAAAATGTCTATAAGTGGAGAAAGTTCAGCACTGTTGCTACTCTCCCTAGGAGTGGCCGTCCTGCAAAGATGACTGCAAGAGCACCGCGCAGAATGCTCAATGAGGTTAAGAAGAATCCTAGAGTGTCAACTAAAGACTTACAGAAATCTCTGGAACATGCTAAGATCTCTGTTGAGGAGTCTATGATACGTAAAACACTAAACATGAATGGTGTTCATGGGAGGACACCACAGAAGAAGCCACTGCTCTCCAAAAAAACATTGATGCACGTTTGAAGTTTGCAAAAGGGCACCTGGATGTTCCACAGCGCTACTGGCAAAATATTCTGTTTACAGATGAAACTACAGTTGAGTTGTTTGGAAGGAACACACAACACTATGTGTGGAGAAAAAAGGCACAGCACACCAACATAAAAACCTCATCCCAACTGTAAAATATGGTGGAGGGAGCATCATGGTTTGGTGATGCTTTGCTGCCTCAGGGCCTGGACATATCATTGACGGCAAAAATGAATTCCCAAGTTTATCAAGACATTTCACAGGACAATATTAGGATATCTGTACGCCAATTGAAGCGCAACAGAAGTTGGGTGACGCAACAGGACAACGACCCAAAACACAGAAGTAAATCAACAACAGAATGGCTTCAACAGAAGAAAATACGCCATCTGGAGTGGCCCAGTCAGAGTCCTGACCTCAACCCGATTGAGATGCTGTGGCATGACCTCAAGAGAGCAGTTCACACCAGACATCCACATAATATTGCTCAACTGAAACAGTTCTGTAAAGAGGAATGTTCCAGAATTCCTCCTGACCGTTATGCAGGTCTGATCCGCAACTACAGCAAACATTTGGTTGAGGTTATTGCTGCCAAAGGCGGGTCAACCAGTTATTAAATCCAAGGGTTCACATACTTTCCCACCCTGCACTGTGAATGTTTGCATGGTGTGTTCAATAAAGACATGACAACGTTTCAACCAAAACAAACAGCAAATGCATCCAACAAGTCACAAGCTTGATATAATTATTGAGTGCTATGAATATACAACCTAATACTTAACTTTTTACTACTTTAATACACATATTAGTGAATTTATCCCAATACTTTTGGTCCCCTAAAATGGGTAGACTATGCACAAAAAGTGCTGTCATTTCTAAAAAGGTTCACCCGATATGGATGTAAATACACTCAAAATAAAGCTGACAGTCTGCTCTTTAACCTCAAAGTCGTTATACATGTGTTGTAATGCATTGTGAAGGGTATTGATGACTTACAGGACTGTGGTTGGCTGGAGCAGGTTAGTAGGGGGAGGAGCAGGATGACATAGAGACACCATAGAACCATTATGACTTCTTCCTGGTCCTTTTTCTCATTCTAGAACACAGTAGGAGACATGACCTTAGCAACAGGTGACAGGTGGCTTAGTGTTCCAAATGGTACCCTATTTCTTATATAGGGCACTACTTTTGACCAGGGCTCATTTGGCTCTGCACTATGTAGGGAATACGGTGCCATTTGGGATGGAAAACAGAAGGAACCATAAGGGAGGGAAAAAGGTGTATATTAATTTTCTGTTTGCGTGGTGATTAAGTGTTGTCAGTTGTATCAATGCCACACGCATACCAGTGGTGATTTTAGCATAACATCTTGGTGAGGCAAACTGAAACTGAAGACATGCCAGTAAAGTCATTTTGTTATTTTACTAGGCCTATGTGGTCTAAAAGTCAAGGAAAACACCATCACGAGCATCCACTTTTATATACATTATACCCACGCACAGGCAGAGCAAACAAAACAATATCAACTGGAATTGCATACAAAATTAAAATTATGAATAAGATACTGTACTGAGATAAACCTATATAAGCAATATAGCAATTGGGATGTACAAACTATGGCATAAGGGAACGATGAGCGGATAAGAGGCAAGCAGTCATTTCGATTAAGATATTAATGAGCGAGTAGTCGATATAACTATTTGTTCAGCACTTTTGAAATGTACAGGGACAGAGTTCAGAACATCGGCCATTCTTACAGTGTTCTCCTGTACACCAAGTCAGAACCTTAGGATAAATAATGGGGGCATATAAGCACACAATGAAAGCACTTACAATATTCAATGATGACATTTCTCTAAAACAGGCTATAGGCTACATGTGCACCACCAAGTCAGAACAGTAGGCTAAGTTCTAAGGGGAGAGGTACCAAATTCTTAGGATGAGGTCTGTTGTGGGGGTGCTTTGCTGCAGGAGGGACTGGTGCACTTCACAAAATAGATAGCATCACGAGGAAGGGAAATTATGTGGATATATTGAAGCAACTTAAAACTTGGTCACAAATGGGTCTTCCAAATGGACAATGACCCCAAGCGTACTTCCAAAGTTGTGGCAAAATGGCTTAAGGACAACAAAGTCAAGGTATTGGGAGTGGCCATCACAAAGCTCAGTCCTCAATCCTATAGAACATTTGTGAGCAGAACTGAAAAGCGTGTGCGAGCAAGGAGGCCTACAAACCTGACTCAGTTACACCAACTATGTCAAGAGGAATGGGCCAAAATTCCCCAAAATTATTGTGGGAAGCTTGTGGAAGCCTACCCAAAACATTTGATCCAAGTTAAACAATTTAAAGGCAATACTACCTAATAATAATTGAGTGTATGTAAACTTCTGACCCACTGGGAATGTGATTTAAAAAATCAAATCTGAAACAAATCATTCTCTCTACTATTATTCTGGCATTTCACATTCTTAAAATAAAGTGGTGATCGTATCTGACTTAAGACAGGGAATTTCTACTAGGATTAAATGTCAGGAAATGTGAAAAACTGAGTTTAAATGTATTTGGCTAATGTGTATTTAAACTTCTGACTTCATCTGTATATATGCTTCCATAACTGTACATTTTACCTAATTTCTACCAGCATGTTAAATGTGCAACCAGAGGGGAAAAAACTCTGGACCACCTTTACTCCACACACAGAGAAGCATACAAAGCTCTCCCTCGCCCTCCATGTAGCAAATCTGACCATAATTCTATCATCCTAATTCCTGCTTAGAAAAGAAAAAAATTGAAGCAGGAAGCACCAGTGACTTGGTCAATGAAAAAGTTGTCAGATGAAGCAGATGCTAAGATACAGGACTGCTTTGCTTGCACAGACTGGAATATGTTCCGGGATTCATCCGATGGCCACTTCAGTCACTGGCTTCATCAATAAGTGCATCAAACACGTCGTCCCCACAGTGACTGTACGTACATACCCCAACCAGAAGCCATGGATTACAGGCAACATCCTCACTGAGCTAAAGGGTAGAGCTCCCACTTTCAAGTAGTGGGAGTCTAACCGGAAGCTTATAAGAAATCCCACTATGCCCTCTGACGAACCATCAAACAGGCAAAGCGTCAATACAGGGCTAAGATCTAATCGTACTACACCGGCTCCAACACTCGACGGATGTGGCAGGGCTTGCACAGTCGTGACCTGCCCAGACTAAACACCTCCCTCTGCAACTGGATCCTGGACTTCCTGACGGGCAGCCCCTGTGTGGTAAGGGTAGGTAACAACACATCCGCCACGCTGATCCTCAACATGGGGGCCCCTCAGGGGTGCATGCTCAGTCCACTACTGTACTCCCTGTTCACTTATGACTGCACAGTCAGGCACGACTCCAACATCATCATTAAGTTTGCCGATGACACAACAGTGGTAGGCCTGATCACCGACAATGACGAGACAGCCGATAGGGAAGAGGTCAGAGACATGACCGTTTGGTGCAAGGACAACAACGTCTGCCTCAACGTAATCAAGACAAAGGAGATGATTGTGGACTACAGGAAAAGTAGGACCGAGCACGCCCCCATTCTCATAGATGGGGCTGTTGTGGAGCAGGTTGAGAGCTTGAAGTTCCTTGGCGTCCACATCACCAACAAACTAACATGGCCCAAGTACACCAAGAAGGCACGACGTGAAGAGAGTCTACAGCTGCACCATTGAGAGCATCTTGACGGGTTCCATCACTGCCTGATATGGAAACTGCTCGGCCTCCGACCGCAAGGCACTACAGAGGGTAGTGCGAATGGCCCAGTGCATCACTGGTGCCAAGCTTCCTACCATCCAGGACCTCTACACCAGGTGTTGTCAGAGGAAGGCCCTAAACATTGGCAAAGACTCCAGCCACCCTAGTCACAGACTGTTCTCTCTGCTACCACACGGCAAGCAGTACCGGAGCACCAAGTCTAGGTCCAAGAGGCTTCTAAAACAGCTTCTACCCCCAAGCCATAAGACTCCAAAACCTTTAATCAAATAGCTACCAAGACTACCCCCCTTCACAGTGCTATGTTATTATCTATGCATAGACACTTTAATAACTCTACCTACATGTACATATTACCTCGAATAACCGGTGCCCCCACACATCGACTCTGTACCCTGTATTTAGCCTCACTACTGTTATTTTACTGCTGCTCTTTAATTATTTGTTACTTTTATTTTATTTTTTTGTTGGTATTTTTCTTAACTGCCTTGTAGGTTAACGGCTTGTAAGTAAGCATTTCACTGTAATACCCCATAATACCTGTTGTATTCAGCGCATGTGACAAATACACTTTGATTTGATGGGCAGTGTGCTGTTTGCTACAATTCTCTCATGTCTTGGTATTTAGTAAAAGGTCACTGGGGTTAGAGAGACTGATGTTATGTTCAGCCTGTGAAGATGTGAAGTTTCCACTCCTCTGTTATATAAACAACCATCTAACAGGTACAAGATGTGTTGAGAGGGTGAGGAAGAAGAAGATTGTGATGATGATAAAGAATGACCTGGATGATATGTTAGTGCAGGGCTGGAACAAAAGCATGCACACCCTGTGTGGCTATAATGCTTCTACAAGGAATACCAGTACTGCGTAACATTCTTTTGAACTGATTGTAATAAATTGATAGGTGGTTGAATGTTGCGCAAGAGCAAAATGTTTATATCAGAGGAGGATGGTTCATAATAATGCCTGGAATGGAGTTAATGGAAGGGTATCAAACATACTATATAATCAGTGTGTTTGATGTTTAGCTTTGATACAAATGTACCAACAGTCCTGTGTCCCATGAATTCTGTTCCAGCCAACCTTGAGACTGGTCCCAGATGAGTCTGCTGGTCCCAATTCAGGGCTTTCAGGCCACTAGTTTCTGTACATTGTTTAGCTGTGAGACTGGTCCCAGATTTTCTGAGACTGGTCCCAGATCAGGGCTTCGGCCTATGTCAAATTTCCAGGCCTACCAACAGTCCTGTGTCCCAATTCAGGGCTTTCCAGGCCTAACCTGTGAGACTGGTCCCAGATCAGGGCTTTCCAGGCCTAACCTGTGAGACTGGTCCCAGATCAGGGCTTTCCAGGCCTAACCTGTGAGACTGGTCCCAGATCAGGGCTTTCCAGGCCTAACCTGTGAGACTGGTCCAGGCAACCTGATGGTCCCAGATCAGGCTTTCCAGGCCTAACCTGTGAGACTGGTCCCAGATCAGGGCTTCCAGGCCTAACCTGAGACTGGTCCCAGGGTTTCACCAGATCTGTTGGCGCTGGTCCCAGATCAGGGCTTTCCAGGCCTTTGAGACTGGTCCCATGACAGGGAGTTGGGCATGATAGCGCAAACCTGTGAGACTGGTCCCAGATGGCACTCAGGCTACTGTCCAGGGCCTGTATACATAAAGCCTCTCAGAGTAAGAGTGCTGATCTAGGATCAGTTCTGCCTTTTAGGCCACAGTTAAAAAAACACAGAAGGGGGGATCTGATCCGAGATCAGCACTCCTACTCTGAGATTCTTTATGAATACTGACCCTGATGGTCCCTCTTACTGGTCTCTGGGTCAGACATTAGGAAGTTCCCTTGAGTGAAGTGAAACAGCACAGCAGACATGATCAACCTCTGAGAGAACAGTTTAAAGGTCAGTATCGCAGAGAACACACTCACACATGCCCACGCAAGCACCAACACAAGTGCAGTCTTAACGTACACACACTCACAAAACACGTTATCCATGCACACACACACACAAGCACATTCTGCATGCATGAACACACAGTACTCACACACACACACATGCTTATATACACACACACATGCACGCACGCACGCACACACACACACACACACACACACACACACACACACACACACACACACACACACACACACACACACACACACACACACACACACAC
The DNA here is from genome assembly GCF_021184085.1 of Oncorhynchus gorbuscha. Lineage (NCBI taxonomy): Eukaryota > Metazoa > Chordata > Actinopteri > Salmoniformes > Salmonidae > Oncorhynchus > Oncorhynchus gorbuscha. Next base: position 12,993 of record NW_025747943.1, on the reverse strand, counting down.
ACACACACACACACACACACACACACACACACACACACACACACACACACACACACAAGCACATTCTGCATGCATGAACACACAGTACTCACACACACATGCTTATATACACACACACACATGCACGCACATGCACACACACACACACGGGCTGCAGTTAAGAAAACCACAACGTCCTCGTTTCCCAGAATGTTTACAAGCTGTTTCCAATAACAAACAAACCAACACCCCCGTCCCCTCCTCCTCTCTTCTCATCCTCTCCCAAACCAAACCTCATATACTAACACCCCTCCCTTATTTTTCTTCTTATGTACATCGCTCACCCTCTCACCGCCCCCCCCCTTCCTCCTTTCCTTTTTTGGCTCTACACTAGACTCACAGAAAAATAGGTGATATCTTGAACCTAAAGGGGTTCCTAGGCTGTCCTTATAGGGGAAATGAATAACCATTTTTGGTTCTAAATAGAACCCTTTTGGTTCCTTTCCACAGAGGGTTCTACATGGAACCAAAAGGGTTCTCCTGGGGACAGCCAATGAACCATTTGAACCCTTTTTCTAAGAGTATATACCCACTCACCCATCCCACCCACTCACTCCCTCACTGGCAGTGTCTGAAATCTGGCTTGCCTACTACTTGCATACTGTGTGATAATCTGTGTACTAATGGTGCTGCATACTATTTAGTATAAATGTATGCAGTCAGCAACAAATAACAGAAAACTAGCTTCATCCTACTGAGAATGTGTCATCTGAAACACAACTGTGTTGATTCCGGCCATTCCTTCATTTTGGTAGAGCAAGTACCCTCAGCAAAACACGATTCTGTTCCTCAATAGTGTGCAGTGAATTCTACTAGATGAAAATACTAAATTAGTATGACATGCTGGTATTTACAGTTTTGACATTTCACATACTATACAACTTTTTCACAGCCCAAATGTTACTATTTAGAATGTTGGGGTGTTTAGACATTGGGGTGCTCACATCTCTTGTCACCCCCCCCTCCCCTCCCCATCTTCTCTCTGACTCCCCCTCCCCTCTTCTCTTTGACTCCCCCTCCCCTCTTCTCTCTGACTCCCCCTCCCCCTCTTCTCTCTGACTCTCCCTCCCCATCTTCTCTCTGACTCCTCCCTCCCCATCTTCTCTCTGACTCCCCCTCCCCATCTTCTCTCTGACTCCCCCCATACCCTCCCCATCTTCTCTCTGACTCTCCCCTCCCCATCTTCTCTCTGACTCCCCCTACCCTCCCCATCTTCTCTCTGACTCTCCTCATCTTCTCTCTGACTCCCCATCTTCTCTGACTCCCCCTACCCTCCCCATCTTCTCTGACTCCCCCTCACCATCTTCTCTCTGACTCTCCCCTCCTCCCCATCTTCTCTCTGACTCTCCCCTCCCCCCATCTTCTCTCCCCCCTCACCATCTTCTCTCTGACTCTCCACCCCATCTTCTCTCTGACTCTCCCCTCCTCCCCATCTTCTCTCTGACTCCCCCTCCCTCCCATCTTCTCTCTGACTCTCCCCTCCTCCCCATCTTCTCTCTGACTCCCCCTCACCATCTTCTCTCTGACTCTCCCTCCTCCCCATCTTCTGACTCTCCTCCCCATCTGACTCTCCCTCCTAATCTTCTCTCTGACTTCCCTTCCTAATCTTCTCTCTGACTTCCTTTCCACCAACACTCCTCCCCTCCTCCCCTCTGTCTTTGACTTCCTCTGTACCTGTGGCTGGGTGTGTACATCCTGTCCTACTTAAACACTGGACCAAATCAACCCCTAGGTTACATCCTAACTGGCACCCTTATTCCCTATATAGTGAACTATATACCCTAGAGGCCCTGGTTAAAAGTAGTACACAATATAAGGAATAGGGTGCCATTAGGAACACACTCCAAAGCCCCTCCACAATGAGGACAACGGTCTCCAGTTCAACTCTACTGGGAGCCCAGTGTGCAGGGTGTTGCTCCAGTTCTATATGAACATCCTGTCCTAGTAAACCCAGGCCCAGATCAGCTCCTAGTCCTCTATATAATAAAGTCCTAATCAACCCATAGCCCTCTCTATAATAAAGCCTTAATCAACTCCTAGCCTCCCCACAGAGGCTCTAATCTGCCCTTAGCCCCCTCCATGATGAAGCCCGAATTATCTCTCAGCAACCTCCATAATGAGGCCCTAATCAACTCCTAGCCCCTCCACTATGAGGACAGTGGTCTTCAACCTTGATCCTAGAAATCTAAACGGTGTGCAGGGTTTTGGTGCAGCCCAGCACTAATTGCAGAACAAAAAGGCTGGCATATAGTACAGGAGTATATCAAATATAGAATATATATTCCGAGAAAGATATGCACAAAGCTTGAAAAGGTGATTAAAAGCCTTGGGTTCTCTGGGACCAGGGTGGCAGAACACTGTGGTAGCACATAGCCTGAACGTCTCAATGGGCCCCAAAGGATTGGAGAGGCAGAACACTGTGGTAGCACATAGCCTGAACGTCTCAATGGGCCCCAAAGGACCGGAGAGGCAGAACACTGTGGTAGCACATAGCCTGGACGTCTCAATGGGCCCCAAAGGATTGGAGAGGCAGAACACTGTGGTAGCACATAGCCTGAACGTCTCAATGGGCCCCAAAGGATTGGAGAGGCAGAACACTGTGGTAGCACATAGCCTGGACGTCTCAATGGGCCCCAAAGGACCGGAGAGGCAGAACACTGTGGTAGCACATAGCCTGGACGCGTCTCAATGGGCCCCAAAGGACCGGAGAGGCAGAACACTGTGGTAGCACATAGCCTGGACGTCTCAATGGGCCCCAAAGGATTGGAGAGGCAGAACACTGTGGTAGCACATAGCCTGGACGTCTCAATGGGCCCCAAAGGATTGGAGAGGCAGAACACTGTGGTAGCACATAGCCTGGACGTCTCAATGGGCCCCAAAGGATTGGAGAGGCAGAACACTGTGGTAGCACATAGCCTGGACGTCTCAATGGGCCCCAAAGGATTGGAGAGGCAGAACACTGTGGTAGCATATAGCCTGAATGTCTCAATGGGCCCCAAAGGACCGGAGAGGCAGAACACTGTGGTAGCACATAGCCTGGAGGTCTCAATGGGCCCCAAAGGACCGGAGTGGCATATGCAATATTGTAAAACTCCGCTCTCTGTGTCATCATCAGTACCATGATTTTACATGTTTTATATTTAAACCTTTAACTAGGCAAGTCAGTTAAGAACAAATTATTATTTACAATGAAGGCCTACCAAAAGGCCTTCTGCGGGACAGTGGCTGGGGTTCAAAATATAGGACCAAACACTCATCACAACAAGAGAGACAACACAACACTACATAAAGTGAGACCTAAGACAACATAGCATGGCAGCAACACATGACAACGGGGTAGCAACACAATGATCTTTATCTCAATTGTGTAATACTGTGTCTTCCAAATGATCACTCAAACACACACACAGACAGAGTAACTTTGCTTGAACAATAAATGTAACCGATAACCACCTGAATACATCATAGATGTAGGATCTTCATTTGAAACAGTTTGCTATAGCAGCAACCAGAAATGTGAATTATAATGGACATTTTTTGTAGGGGTTGATACAATTTTTGTTAAGGCAAATCAAGTCTGTTAAAGAGGAAATGACAAACGTTAGAAGCCTTATTCAACCTTTTACACTACAAGTTTGCATTTTCTACTTTGCAGGAAAATTCTAAGCATTAAACGATTCATCAAATTAAGATCCTACATCTGTATATGAATATTCAAAGAGACTCTTACCTTACTGTATAGTGGACCTTCTTGTAGTCTCAGAAACACCGGCTTCTCAATGCTCTACGGTTGAGTTACGTTTCACTCTGAACTGAAGGACACGTGCTTAATGATGAATCAGTTTCTTGTCTCTCAGTTGGTCGCCACCGGATGATTCAAACCCTTTAATGAGGAGAAAAACATCTGACTGCCTTCTCTGAAAAGTAAATGAGTGAACAGAAAAGAGATTGTTGACTGAAAAGGAATTTCTGTGGTTTCAGTTAGTTTCAACTGAAACCACACACACACGTCATCAACGCTGTGATCTTGCTTCCCTTCATCAGAAGTGGGGTGGAGAATTTTTGGTAAAAATATAAGTTCTTCTTTTGGTCTCTGTTCTTGTTCCTTTTTTCTAAAGCATCAGATATTACTTCTACTATTGTGAAATTTTAAGTGTCATTTTTATTATTCCTCTGAAAATAACAGGTGCAAAAGCTTTGAAAATATCTTGATGTGACTTAGGTAATGAAAGAGAGCGAGCAAGAGAGAACAAAGACGTTTTGCCGCCATCAAGTGGACAAAGTCTGAATAAAGTATGGCCTTGGTGTAACAACTAGTCGATTTTCTCCTCCACAAGAAACTGTGAATGAGACTGTTCATTACATGATAGTCTTCCTTCAACCGTATACAGGTACTTTATTTATACAGCAAAGAGAGGCTTAATAGTTATTATAGAACTTATTTTTAATATCAGATGTGTACAAGAATTCAACCATGTTATTCACAAATAAAATTAAAATCAGTGACATTACAATATTGATATGACTACAGAATGTCTTAAGGTTTGTGTAGGCATGTGGGGTTCAGCCCCATCCATCTATACGTGAGGACCAGACCCACACACTGTTTAGCAGAGGTACTGGATTGTCCAGTGGGGCCACCCACTTCCCTCGTGTTGAGGAAATGAGTGATGTCATTGTCTGGTGTGAATGATAAGGCTTTAATGAAAGACTGACAAACTGACGTGAATTCAAACTCCAACTGACCTTCTATGACATGTGATCGTCACCAACCCCCTCTTGTCCAAACAGTAGGATACAGTTACCCCTAGACACTGACCTAAGGCTAGTTTTACATTGCTCCTTAAGAATTGAGGGTACGCTGATCCTAGATCTGTGGCTACGGGGTGGGGGTAAGGCAGGTTCTAACTATTGTCCAATAATCATCCAATCACAGCGAGCTTCCTCTTCCTCCCCATCCAAAAATCACACATTCCTCTTCCTCCCTCATTCAAACACAGGGGAGTGTTTCCCAAACCCCACAGAGATCACATGCTCAGGCACGGCGCGGGTGTACCACTCGGACCACGCCCCGTCGTACAGACACCCCAGGGTGCCCGCACTCGTGGGCGGCGAGGGCCACGTGGCAGGCAGTCACACCCGACCCACAGGACACGCAGAGCGGGTGGGAGAGGTCGACGCCAGCCAGGGTGAACATGGTCTGGAGGTCTTCACGGGGATGGAGGTGACCGGAAGGAGACAGGAAGGAGGAGAAGGGCATGCTGATGGAGCCAGGGATGTGTCCTGGCTCAGTATCTGAAAGAGAGGAGGAAGAGAGTGAGTGGATGACAAAAAGGACAAACAGAGGGAAAGGGTTAGTGCTGCTGGGTTAATTTCCAGTCTAAAAATGCTCCCTCTTCCTGTGTCGTTTCCATGCCAATAGAGAATATTCAAGAGGTCAAAGTCCCCAGCCGGAGAGACACTTATAGGCAGATGAACACTGAAATGTGTGAAAGAGCACGTAGATAATGTGTGTGTGTAGGACAACTTCAGAATAACTCAAGTACAGCCACATAAGCCCAAACACCATAGAGGTAATTTAGAACACTTAGAACGAATAGAGCGTGACAACAAGTTAGATTAGAACACCTGGAATGGCTAGAGTGTCACAACAAGGGGTATGGGCTAAACTGGTACAATACCAATCAAGTGCAACAGTCAAATCTACAGAATTGTATTCAGACTACTACTATATGCTGCGTTTCCACTCCGTTCACTAGTGTGTGTGTGTGCATGAATGCGTATGTGTGTATGGTACACAATTGTGCTGACAGATGTTCTGATTTATGACCCAACCTCCATGTTTGCTTATCAGCTTGTGCAAACAAAGGAGGCCTATGGCTTGTGTCTGCAAACGCCATCTTGTGCAAAGCCTTGCTTCCTCTGTCCTCGTCGCCTCAATTCCACTCAAAGCTTATCGGAGGAAAAGGGCCAAAGCAAGGACCTTGGATCCTCTCCTCCAATGAGCTTTGGAGAGGAATTGAGGAAACAAGGACAGAGGAAGAAAAAGGACTTGACAGGCAGTAAGTAACATTTCAGACCAAGTGTGCATCCAAATATCACACTCCATTTCATACATAGGGTTCTGGTCCAAAGTAGTGCACTATGGGCCCTGGTCCAAAGTAGTGCACTAAAGTGGGCCCTGGTCTAAAGTAGTGAACCATAGGATGCAGCCAGTGTACGAGGAGGAAGTCACACGTTCAGCAGCTCTGTGCCCCAGGGCCAGACGAAGTCCACATCTCATCGATAACACACCTATTATCTATCTCAACACGACAGCTGAGAGAAACTGGATCAACTAACATGAGCAATCTGTCAGTCTATTGTGTTGTTGATTATGGGTCAAAGCTCATTGGAGGAAGAGATCCGAGAGGATTGAAGGAGAGGAGTGGGCTACTCAGTGATCAGTAGTTGGTCTAGGCCTATTGATTATAAGTCAAAGCTCATTGGAGGAAGAGATCCGAGAGGATTGAAGGAGAGGAGTGGGCTACTCAGTGATCAGTAGATGGTCTAGGCCTATTGATTATAAGTCAAAGCTCATTGGAGGAAGAGATCCGAGAGGATTGAAGGAGAGGAGTGGGCTACTCAGTGATCAGTAGATGGTCTAGGCCTATTGATTATAAGTCAAAGGGAGTTGTTGTTTATGTTTACCCCCAGTTGGAAAAATGTTGGCCTTTCAGCAGCATTGATCAAATGCTAAATGATCTACTAATAAGGTGACATGAGCACGTCTCCAGATGTGAAGTTATACATCCATTGTAGGCTACACCTTTCGTGTTTCTGGTTTCTTGGTGCATTTTCTTAAAAAGTTTAACTCTGCATTTTTGGGAAAGGGTACGTATGCATGTTGTTTTCGGCACATGACAAATACATTTGATTTATTTTGAGGTATTTACAGTGTGTGAGATCAACATCAATGCACGTTCAGTGTGTGTGTGCTGCTCACTGTCTCTGGGTTCTGGATCCACCCTCTGAATCTCCCCCTGGTCTGGCATCGACCACCTGAAATTCTTTACTATCCAGATTATCCAGGATGTCCTCGTACGTCTTCACCCAGGATCGGTTCAAAGAGGCCTTAAATTCGGCCTGCTCGGGTCGGGAGTACCGGTCACTCACTGGAAGTCCCTCATTCGCCCAGTTTTTGAGTCCTCCATTCAGAACCGAGACAGAACTGTGGCCGAAAACTCGGAACATCCACCAAACTCGAGGCGCAGAGAACGCGCCGAAGTTGCTAGCATCGTAGACCACAACGTGCGTATCGTTTCCAATTCCCAAATTTCCAACATAATCTGCAAAAATGCGCTCGGGCGGCAGCATATGATCCAGCGGAGATGTTTTGTCGCAGCACTGGTCTATGTCAAAGAAGGCTGCACCCGGGATATGCCTCTTTTTGAATTCGCTCTTGGCGTTGCGCCTGAGTTTGGGTAAGTACCAAGACGTGTCCAAGACGCGGAGTTTTGGCCCGACCCGTTGGTCTTTGACGGCATCGAGAAGCCACTTGGATGCGACGATAGCCCTCGCTTGGAGCGCCATGGTTGAACGTGTAATTCCCGACTGTTGCAAAGGTGATACAGGTAGAACGAGAAACGGGTTTAATGCAGAGAAGCGAGAGCGAGAGCTGTCCCAAGAGAAATAACACGCCCCCAATGCACAGCCTGTAGTTACAGCTGAAAGTGAATGGGGGCGTTACCATATGGCCAACAGACATTCATCAAAATTAACAGCAAGTCAACTTTATATAAATTGGCTACTCGGTATTTTTGTCATGTTTTTTATTTTTTTATTCATATGTAATTGTGCGTAATTTGTCATATTTTGTTTACCAAAACATATCTAGACAAAAACATATGACAGCTTAACATTTACTTACATTTCCAAAAACATTAATGGCATCAGACTTGCTCAGACCCACATTTTCCCACCGTATCCACACCCAATTCAAATAGGATCACCTCATTAACATGACCTTATGTGTTTTCTATGACATGTCATCATTTTTTCAAAAGCGAAAGGTATTTTGACAACAATCCGGAACCATTTTGTGATGGGCACTTTGAAAATAGTTTTCACCCGAGTAGTGATCCCCAAACACTCTTCGCCGGATGTTAAACTCACATGTTTTTTTTTACAGAAGCAAGATAGTTTTGCTGGATTTGCTGGAGAAATCATAACGTTTACTCACATGTTTGTTATTTAAAAAGTAAAGTGCATATCAACATGTCGGCATCAATGATTCGGAGGGGACTGGAGTTGCTAAGCGATGACCTAAAAGGTAAATTATCTACAGTAACCACGGTTTCATTAGCTATTTGGGCCATTCCTACTTTGAGGTGCATTTCTGCCCCTAGGACATATCAGTTCTTATTTAGTGTAAAGTTTGGATTCCAAAGGCTTTGCGTATAATGCCAGGTGTTTTGTACCTTTAAAACACAAAATATGGATTCTGAAAGGACATTTTATGCATTTAAAAAATAAATGTCAGTGGATGTAGGCGTTTTTGTCACGTCCCCAGGTGTTATTTATCTACTTCCACAAGAAATATAACCCATAATATTTAACTATAACATCTTTAATCATTAACGTTTATTCATGATCATTGTATTTATTATATATTTTCTGTGTTTCCCTGTTATCACTTTCCTCCTGTTTGTTGTAATTCTCCATTTAAGAAAACAACCCCTTCCTACAATGACACCACATTCAGGAAATGTCATCATTTATTTGATGGGAAAACTATGGTACAAAGCTAAATAAATATAAACACTCAGCTTTATCGGTTTGTCCATGTTTCATGTTGTTAGTCTGTAGGTCCAACTCATAAATGTTCACCCTGTTAGGTTAAATTATAGAGAAAATATATATTTAATAGACAAGTTATAATCCTGTTCAAGTGTTCACCATTATGCTCAATCTTGCTCATTCACAGAACTATGGCAAATTTAGGCTAAAAATGTCAACCCAGTTAGGATTATGGACCTAACAAATTGGAGAATGCATCCAAAAAGGTAGTTAAAAGTAAGGGAAAAATATATATATATAATTAGATTTAAAAAATAGTAGCTAACACAATGGAATCACAATAAGGAGGCTCTATACAAGGAGTACCGGTACAGATTTGTTAGATTGCTTATTAGATATTACTGCATGGTCGGAACTAGAAGCACAAGCCTTTCGCTACACTTGCATAAACATCTGCTAACCATGTGTATGTGACCAATAACATTTGATTTGAGTCAATGCAGGTGTATGAGGTAGTAATATGTACATGTTGTTTGGGGTAAAATTGAATAGGCAATCAGCATAGATAATAAAACAGGGTAGCCGCAGCAGGGGTGAAAGTGTATCTGTGTGTGTGAGCGTATGCATTGTTTGTGTGTATATGTATGTAGTGTGTTGTGTGTGTCAGTATGGGGGGGGGGGTCAATGTAAATAGTCCGGGTAGCCATTTGATGAACTGTTAAGCAGTCTTATGGCTTGGGGATAGAAGCTGTTCAGGAGATGTTTGCAGCTGTAGAACTTTGAGGATCTGAGGGCCCATGCCAAATCTTTTCAGCTTTCTGCCCTCTTCACGACTGTGTTGGTGTGTTTCGGACCATGCTAGGTTCACATTGTTACAGAATTTATTCTATGCAAAGCGGTGTCATCTGTGCTGACACTTCCTGGTCACCACTGTGTGTGCCTATTTACACGTGACCAGTGACCTATTAGCCCATGTGAAACATCCCTAGACAGACTACATACACAACATACATGAGCACATAACATAAGCAGTCCAAAATGTCTCCTACACAAATGTCTCTCTCCTCGCTCCCCCTTTCTCCCTCCGCAGTGTCAGATGGTAGCAAGAAGCAGAAGAGCGCGGCCAAGAAGAAGCACACACCGAGCAAGGCTGAAGTGATGGGCCTGGTGAGCAGCAACCGTCAGGCGTCAGCAGGCAGGTCCGGCGGCTGCAGGGGCGTCTCGGTCCGGGAAGAGCAAGGCCACCGTCAAAGACAAGAGGATCAAGTCTGCTGTGGGTGAGTGGCTCAACCAACGCGTTCAGAGGCACAAAGTATTTCTGTGCACTGTGCAGAAAAACGAACGCATTTATTTGTGTAGGGGATGGTCTGGTCCATATAAATATAGTCTAGTTATTCTATTGCTATGGTCTCTGTTCATGCTATTTCTATGTTCTGGCAACTAGCTAGAATGTTTGTTTTTTTTGGGTTGAGGATCAATGCTCTTCTCTTAGCTATTTGTTGACGTGTCTGAAGATGAAACTAGTCTGTCTGTGAAATTGGTGTCAGTGTGTCAGCTTCCTGGTGTAGTCCATGGGAATTCAACTCTTACCCTACGAGATTCGGAGTCTGCTGGATTTCTGTTCTACCTGATAGTTAATTATACCTCCCTGGTTTACCAGGTCTATTTTTCTTGTAAATATTTTATTTAACTTTTTGTTGCAGTTTTTTAAATCTTTTTTTTACACAAAAACAATAAACAACTTAAAATTTACATGAATACATTTCCACAAACTGTAGTTAAAAACACTTGTTCAGACCCACATGTTCCCCATGGTATCCACACCCAATGTTGTTTCTCATATGTGTAAGACTATACCTTATATTTTATTTTTATTTCACCTTTATTTAACCAGGTAGGCAAGTTGAGAACAGGTTCTCATTTACAATTGCGACCTGGCCAAGATAAAGCAAAGCATTTCGACAGATACAACGACACAGAGTTACACATGGAGTAAAACAAACATAGTCAATAATACAGTATAAACAAGTCTATATACAATGTGAGCAAATGAGGTGAGAAGGGAGGTAAAGGCAAAGGCAAAAAAGGCCATGGTGGCAAAGTAAATACAATATAGCAAGTAAAACACTGGAATGGTAGTTTTGCAATGGAAGAATGTGCAAAGTAGAAATAAAAATAATGGGGTGCAAAGGAGCAAAATTAATTAATTAATTAAATACAGTTGGGAAAGAGGTAGTTGTTTGGGCTAAATTATAGGTGGGCTATGTACAGGTGCAGTAATCTGTAAGATGCTCTTGACAGTTGGTGCTTAAAGCTAGTGAGGAGATAAGTGTTTCCAGTTTCAGAGATTTTTGTAGTTCATTCCAGTCATTGGCAGTAGAGAACTGGAAGGAGAGGCGGCCAAAGAAAGAATTGGTTTTGGGGGTGACTAGAGAGATATACCTACTGGAGCGTGTGCTACAGGTGGGAGATGCTATGGTGACCAGCGAGCTGAGATAAGGGGGGACTTTACCTAGCAGGGTAAATATGACTTTGTGTTATGGTGTCTCAGGTCTAAATCAGTCCCAGATTAGAGGGGAACAATTAAAAAATGCAACTGGCTTTGAGGTCCACAGTTGCATTTGAGGGGACTAGTCTGTCTGTGAAGCTGATGTCAGGTACCAGCCTCATGGTCTAGTCAGGATCATCAACTAGATTCAGCCATGTGACAATGTAGAATGTTATTTCTTCTTGAGCAGATGGTCACGGGGTCGAAACATAATTACAAATAATTTATAGACTGCAAGTTAGTGGTGTAAAGTACTTAAGTAAAAATACTTTAATGTACTACTTAAGTCGTTTTTTGGGGTATATGTACTTTACCGTAATATTTTTAACTACTTTTACTTAACTCATTCCTGAAGAAAATTCTGTACTTTTTACTCCATACGTTTTCCTGACACCCAAAAGTACTCTTTACAATTTGAATGTTTAGCGAGACAGAACATGGTCCAATTCACACATTTATCAAAAGACATCCTGGTCATTACACCGCCTCTGATTTAGCAGTCTGAGTGTTGGAAAATGCCCCTGGCTATCTGTAAATAAAATAAAAAACACATTGTGCCTACTGGTTTTCTTAATATAAGTAATTAGAAATGATTCATCATTTTGATACTAAGTACACTTGAGTCATTTTCTATTAAGGTGTCTTTTACTTTTACTCAAGAATGACAATTGGGGACTTTATCAACCACTGCTGCAAATTGACCGCAAGAAGTCCAAACATATAATATATGACTAAAACATAATCATTTCAAACCTTGCTTACATTTGTATACGATCACATACAGTAACTCCTTTGAATTTCATGCTGTCACAGTTACCAGCCCTTTCAAGCTTAACATCCTTATCATTTATCGCCCTCCAGGTCCCCTCGGAGAGTTCATCAATGAGCTTGATGCCTTGATAAGCTCCTTTCCTGAGGACGGCTCACCTCTCACAGTTCTGGGCGACTTTAACCTCCCCACGTCTACCTTTGACTCATTCCTCTCTGCCTCCTTCTTTCCACTCCTCTCCTCTTTTGACCTCACCCTCTCACCTTCCCCCCTACTCACAAGGCAGGCAATACGCTCGACCTCATCTTTACTAGATGCTGTTCTTCCACTAACCTCATTGCAACTCCCCTCCAAGTCTCCGACCACTACCTTGTATCCTTTTCCCTCTCGCTCTCATCCAACACTTCCCACACTGCCCCTACTGGATGGTATCGCGCCGTCCCAACCTTCGCTCTCTCTCCCCCGCTACTCTCTCCTCTTCCATCCTATCATCTCTTCCCTCTGCTCAAACCTTCTCCAATCTATCTCCTGATTCTGCCTCCTCAACCCTCCTCTCCTCCCTTTCTGCATCCTTTGACTCTCTATGTCCCCTATCTTCCAGGCCGGCTCGGTCCTCCCTCCCGCTCCGTGGCTTGACGACTCAATGCGAGCTCACAGAACAGGGCTCCGGAAGGCCGAGCGGAAATGGAGGAAAACTCGCCTCCCTGCGGACCTGGCATCCTTTCACTCCCTCCTCTCTACATTTTCCTCCTCTGTCTCTGCTGCTAAAGCCACTTTCTACCACTCTAAATTCCAAGCATCTGCCTCTAACCCTAGGAAGCTCTTTGCCACATTCTCCTCCCTCCTGAATCCTCCTCCC
>NW_025747942.1:22500-43251 GCF_021184085.1 Oncorhynchus gorbuscha | reverse complement strand
CCATCAGTCCTGTGTTTACAGTCTATAACCTCAGATCTATAAGGACAGGACACACTCTGGTCCCCCGTCAGACATCAGTCCTGTGTTTACAGTCTATAACCTCAGATCTATAAGGACAGGAACACTCTGGTCCCGTCAGACATCAGTCCTGTGTTTACACTATAAACTCAGATCTATAAGGACAGGACAGCTCTAGTCCCCGTCAGCCATCAGTCCTGTGTTTACAGTCTATAACCTCAGATCTATAAGGACAGGACACACTCTGGTCCCCCGTCAGATATCAGTCCTGTGTTTACAGTCTATAACCTCAGATCTATAAGGACAGGACACACTCTAGTCCCCCGTCAGCCATCAGTCCTGTGTTTACAGTCTATAACCTCAGATCTATAAGGACAGGACACACTCTGGTCCCCCGTCAGACATCAGTCCTGTGTTTACAGTCTATAACCTCAGATCTATAAGGACAGGACACACTCTGGTCCCCCGTCAGATATCAGTCCTGTGTTTACAGTCTATAACCTCAGATCTATAAGGACAGAACACACTCTGGTCCCCCGTCACACTCGGAACACCTCCTGTACACCTCCACAATCTGCCAGAGAGACCAATCTGCCAGAGAGACCAACCTGCCAGAGAGACCAACCTGCCAGAGAGACCAATCTGCCAGAGGGGCCAACCTGCCAGAGGGGCCAACCTGCCAGAGGGGCCAATCTGCCAGAGAGACCAACCTGCCAGAGGGGCCAACCTGCCAGAGGGGCCAACCTGCCAGAGGGGCCAACCTGCCAGAGAGACCAATCTGCCAGAGGGGCCAACCTGCCATAGGGGCCAACCTGCCAGAGGGGCCAACCTGCCAGAGAGACCAATCTGCCAGAGAGACCAATCTGCCAGAGGGGCCAACCTGCCAGAGGGGCCAACCTGCCAGAGAGACCAATCTGCCAGAGAGACCAACATGCCAGAGGGGCCAACCTGCCATAGGGGCCAACCTGCCAGGGAGACCAACCTGCCATAGGGGCCAACCTGCCAGAGAGACCAATCTGCCAGAGAGACCAACATGCCAGAGGGGCCAACCTGCCAGAGGGGCCAACCTGCCATAGGGGCCAACCTGCCATAGGGGCCAACCTGCCAGAGAGACCAACATGCCAGAGGGGCCAACCTGCCAGAGGGGCCAACCTGCCAGAGGGGCCAACCTGCCAGAGGGGCCAACCTGCCAGAGGGGCCAACCTGCCAGAGGGGCCAACCTGCCAGAGAGACCAACCGTCTGTGCCTTCAGGCATATCTAATAAAACATTATCACCCCACAGAAACACACACCACCACATTATCACACCACAGAAACAGACAGCACCCCATTATCACCCCCCACAGAAACACACGCCACCACATTATCACCCCCCACAGAAACACACACCACCACATTATCACCCCCCACAGAAACACACGCCACCACATTATCACCCCCCACAGAAACAGACAGCACCCCATTATCACCCCCACAGAAACACACGCCACCACATTATCACCCCCACAGAAACACACACCACCCCATTATCACCCCCCACAGAAACACACACCACCACATTATCACCCCCACAGAAACACACGCCACCACATTATCACCCCCCACAGAAACACACACCACCACATTATCACACCACAGAAACAGACAGCACCCCATTATCACCCCCCACAGAAACACACACCACCACATTATCACCCCACAGAAACACACACCACCACCGGTGTACTACCCCATTATCACCCCACAGAAACACACACCACCACCATTATACAACCACATTATCACCCCACAGAAACACACACTATCACATTATCACCCCACAGAAACAAACACCACACATTATCACCCCCCAGAAACAAACACCACCACCATTATACAACCACAATATCACCTCCCAGAAACACACACCACCACCTGTATACACAACACATTATCACCCCCCAGAAACACACACCACCACATTATCACCCTACAGAAAAACTCACCACCACATTATCACCCCACAGAAACACACACCATCACATTATCACCCCCCCAGAAAAACTCACCACCACATTATCACCCCACAGAAACACACACCACCACCGGTATACTACCACATTATTACCCCACAGAAACACACACCATCACATTATCACCCCCCAGAAAAACTCACCACCACATTATCACCCCACAGAAACACACACCACCACCGGTATACTACCACATCATCACCCCACAGAAACACACACCATCACATTATCACCCCACAGAAACACACACCATCACATTATCACCCCCCCAGAAAAACTCACCAACACATTATCACCCCACAGAAACACACACCACCACCGGTATACTACCACATTATTACCCCACAGAAACACACACCATCACATTATCACCCCCCAGAAAAACTCACCACCACATTATCACCCCACAGAAACACACACCACCACCGGTATACTACCACATCATCACCCCACAGAAACACACACCATCACATTATCACCCCACAGAAACACACACCATCACATTATCACCCCCCCAGAAAAACTCACCAACACATTATCACCCCACAGAAACACACACCACCACCGGTATACTACCACATTATCACCCCACAGAAACACACACCACCACATTATCACCCCACAGAAACACACACCATCACATTATCACCCCCCAGAAACAAACACCACCACCATTATACAACCACAATATCAACCCCCAGAAACACACACCACCACATTATCACCCCCAGAAACACACACCACCACATTATCACCCTACAGAAAAACTCACCACCACATTATCACCCCACAGAAACACACACCACCACCGGTATACTACCACATTATCACCCCACAGAAACACACACCATCACATTATCACCCCCCCAGAAAAACTCACCACCACATTATCACCCCACAGAAACACACACCATCACATTATCACCCCACAGAAACACACACCATCACATTATCACCCCCCAGAAAAACTAACCACCACATTATCACCCCACAGAAACATACACCACCACAGGTGTACTACCACATTATCACCCCCCCAGGTGTACTACCACATTATCACACCACAGGTATACTACCCCATTATCACCCCCCAGGTATACTACCCCATTATCACACCACAGGTATACTACCACATTATCACACCACAGGTGTACTACCACATTATCACCCCCAGGTATACTACCACATTATCACACCACAGGTATACTACCACATTATCACACCACAGGTGTACTACCACATTATCACCCCAAAGGTGTACTACCACATTATCACCCCCCAGGTATACTACCACATTATCACCCCCCCAGGTGTACTGCCACATTATCATACCACAGGTATACTACCACATTATCACCCCCCAGGTGTACTGCCACATTATCATACCACAGGTATACTACCACATTATCACCCCCCCAGGTGTACTACCACATTATCACCCCCCCAGGTGTACTACCACATTATCACACCACAGGTATACTACCCCATTATCACCCCCAGGTATACTACCACATTATCACCCCCCAGGTGTACTACCACATTATCACCCCCCAGGTATACTACCACATTATCACACTACAGGTGTACTACCACATTCATAAACAACAGTTTAGACTAACAGTGAAATGGTTACTTATGGGTCCCAACAATTCAGAGAGAAAATAGAGAATAATAAAACCAATATTAAATACACAACGAGTAACGACTATACACACGGGGTACCAGTACTGAGTCAATGTACAGGGGTACCAGTACTGAGTCAATGTACAGGGGTACCAGTACTGAGTCAATGTACAGGGGTACCAGTACTGAGTCAATGTACAGGGGTACCAGTACTGAGTCAATGTACAGGGGTACCAGTACTGAGTCAATGTACAGGGGTACCAGTACTGAGTCAATGTACAGGGTACCAGTACTGAGTCAATGTACAGGGTACCAGTACTGAGTCAATGTGCAGGGTACCAGTACTGAGTCAATGTACAGGGGTACCAGTACTGAGTCAATGTACAGGGGTACCAGTACTGAGTCAATGTACAGGGTACCAGTACTGAGTCAATGTACAGGGTACCAGTACTGAGTCAATGTACAGGGGTACCAGTACTGAGTCAATGTGCAGGGGTACCAGTACTGAGTCAATGTACAGGGGTACCAGTACTGAGTCAATGTACAGGGGTACCAGTACTGAGTCAATGTACAGGGGTACCAGTACTGAGTCAATGTGCAGGGTACCAGTACTGAGTCAATGTACAGGGGTACCAGTACTGAGTCAATGTACAGGGTACCAGTACTGAGTCAATGTACAGGGGTACCAGTACTGAGTCAATGTACAGGGGTACCAGTACTGAGTCAATGTGCAGGGTACCAGTACTGAGTCAATGTACAGGGGTACCAGTACTGAGTCAATGTGCAGGGGTACCAGTACTGAGTCAATGTACAGGGGTACCAGTACTGAGTCAATGTACAGGGGTACCAGTACTGAGTCAATGTACAGGGGTACCAGTACTGAGTCAATGTACAGGGGTACCAGTACTGAGTCAATGTACAGGGGTACCAGTACTGAGTCAATGTGCAGGGCTACCAGTACTGAGTCAATGTACAGGGGTACCAGTACTGAGTCAATGTACAGGGGTACCAGTACTGAGTCAATGTACAGGGGTACCAGTACTGAGTCAATGTACAGGGGTACCAGTACTGAGTCAATGTGCAGGGTACCAGTACTGAGTCAATGTACAGGGGTACCAGTACTGAGTCAATGTACAGGGGTACCAGTACTGAGTCAATGTACAGGGTACCAGTACTGAGTCAATGTACAGGGGTACCAGTACTGAGTCAATGTACAGGGGTACCAGTACTGAGTCAATGTACAGGGGTACCAGTACTGAGTCAATGTACAGGGGTACCAGTACTGAGTCAATGTGCAGGGTACCAGTACTGAGTCAATGTACAGGGGTACCAGTACTGAGTCAATGTACAGGGGTACCAGTACTGAGTCAATGTACAGGGGTACCAGTACTGAGTCAATGTACAGGGGTACCAGTACTGAGTCAATGTGCAGGGGTACCAGTACTGAGTCAATGTACAGGGGTACCAGTACTGAGTCAATGTGCAGGGTACCAGTACTGAGTCAATGTGCAGGGCTACCAGTACTGAGTCAATGTACAGGGGTACCAGTACTGAGTCAATGTGCAGGGTACCAGTACTGAGTCAATGTGCAGGGGTACCAGTACTGAGTCAATGTGCAGGGGTACCAGTACTGAGTCAATGTACAGGGTACCAGTACTGAGTCAATGTACAGGGGTACCAGTACTGAGTCAATGTACAGGGGTACCAGTACTGAGTCAATGTGCAGGGGTACCAGTACTGAGTCAATGTGCAGGGCTACCAGTACTGAGTCAATGTACAGGGGTACCAGTACTGAGTCAATGTGCAGGGTACCAGTACTGAGTCAATGTGCAGGGTACCAGTACTGAGTCAATGTGCAGGGGTACCAGTACTGAGTCAATGTACAGGGGTACCAGTACTGAGTCAATGTACAGGGGTACCAGTACTGAGTCAATGTACAGGGGTACCAGTACTGAGTCAATGTACAGGGGTACCAGTACTGAGTCAATGTGCAGGGGTACCAGTACTGAGTCAATGTACAGGGGTACCAGTACTGAGTCAATGTACAGGGGTACCAGTACTGAGTCAATGTACAGGGGTACCAGTACTGAGTCAATGTACAGGGGTACCAGTACTGAGTCAATGTGCAGGGGTACCAGTACTGAGTCAATGTACAGGGGTACCAGTACTGAGTCAATGTGCAGGGTATCAGTACTGAGTCAATGTGCAGGGGTACCAGTACTGAGTCAATGTACAGGGGTACCAGTACTGAGTCAATGTACAGGGTACCAGTACTGAGTCAATGTGCAGGGGTACCAGTACTGAGTCAATGTACAGGGGTACCAGTACTGAGTCAATGTACAGGGTATCAGTACTGAGTCAATGTGCAGGGGTACCAGTACTGAGTCAATGTACAGGGGTACCAGTACTGAGTCAATGTACAGGGGTACCAGTACTGAGTCAATGTGCAGGGGTACCAGTACTGAGTCAATGTACAGGGGTACCAGTACTGAGTCAATGTACAGGGGTACCAGTACTGAGTCAATGTACAGGGCTACCAGTACTGAGTCAATGTACAGGGGTACCAGTACTGAGTCAATGTGCAGGGGTACCAATACTGAGTCAATGTGCAGGGGTACCAGTACTGAGTCAATGTGCAGGGGTACCAGTACTGAGTCAATGTACAGGGGTACCAGTACTGAGTCAATGTACAGGGGTACCAGTACTGAGTCAATGTGCAGGGCTACCAGTACTGAGTCAATGTGCAGGGGTACCAGTACTGAGTCAATGTGCAGGGGTACCAGTACTGAGTCAATGTACAGGGGTACCAGTACTGAGTCAATGTACAGGGGTACCAGTACTGAGTCAATGTACAGGGGTACCAGTACTGAGTCAATGTACAGGGGTACCAGTACTGAGTCAATGTACAGGGGTACCAGTACTGAGTCAATGTACAGGGGTACCAGTACTGAGTCAATGTACAGGGGTACCAGTACTGAGTCAATGTGCAGGGGTACCAGTACTGAGTCAATGTGCAGGGGTACCAGTACTGAGTCAATGTGCAGGGGTACCAGTACTGAGTCAATGTGCAGGGGTACCAGTACTGAGTCAATGTACTGGGGTATCAGTACTGGGTCAATGTACAGGGGTACCAGTACTGAGTCAATGTGCAGGGGTATCAGTACTGAGTCAATGTGCAGGGGTACCAGTACTGAGTCAATGTGCAGGGGTATCAGTACTGAGTCAATGTACAGGGGTACCAGTACTGAGTCAATGTGCAGGGGTATCAGTACTGAGTCAATGTGCAGGGGTATCAGTACTGAGTCAATGTGCAGGGGTACCAGTACTGAGTCACTGAGCAGGGGTACCAGTACTGAGTCAATGTGCAGGGGTACCAGTACTGAGTCAATGTACAGGGGTACCAGTACTGAGTCAATGTACAGGGCTACCAGTACTGAGTCAATGTGCAGGGGTACCAGTACTGAGTCAATGTACAGGGGTACCAGTACTGAGTCAATGTACAGGGCTACCAGTACTGAGTCAATGTACAGGGGTACCAGTACTGAGTCAATGTACAGGGGTACATATAACTAGAAATAAAATAACTGATAGTAAACTGTAGCAGCATTGATGATTGAAACAAGTTAGTGTCAAAAAGGGGTCAATGCAGATGAACGTCTCTCAACCTTTAAATAAAGGAGTTAATTGGAAAACATCATTCTGGATGCTGACTTGAATTAGTTGTCTGATTCATCAGGGGAGCGAGGGGGGGGGGGGTGATGTCACAGTTTAATTAAGGATAATTGTTAAATATACATTAGCAGTCATTTCAGATGTCACACGCTCCCTGCGTAATTACTCACACCAGCTTATCGTGTCCATCACACATTCATATATTTTGTACATATATTTACATGTACAAAACCGCCTCTTTTTTTACCTTTATTTAACCAGGCAAGTCAGTTAAGAACATATTCTTATTTTCAATGACGGCCTAGGAACAGTGGGTTAACTGGTCTAGGAACAGTGGGTTAACTGGTCTAGGAACAGTGGGTTAACTGGCCTAGGAACAGTGGGTTAACTGGCCTAGGAACAGTGGGTTAACTGGCATAGGAACAGTGGGTTAACTGGTCTAGGAACAGTGGGTTAACTGGCCTAGGAACAGTGGGTTAACTGGCCTAGGAACGGTGGGTTAACTGGTCTAGGAACGGTGGGTTAACTGGTCTAGGAACGGTGGGTTAACTGGTCTAGGAACAGTGGGTTAACTGGTCTAGGAACAGTGGGTTAACTGGTCTAGGAACAGTGGGTTAACTGGTCTAGGAACAGTGGGTTAACTGGTCTAGGAACAGTGGGTTAACTGGTCTAGGAACAGTGGGTTAACTGGTCTAGGAACAGTGGGTTAACTGGCCAGTGGGTTCATTGTCACGTCTGCCCCCCCCTGGTGCTTGAGGTCGCCAGGCTGCTCTGCATAACGCACTCCTATCATCCATTACGCACTCCTATTATCCATTACACACTCTTATCATCCATTACACACTCCTATCATTCATTATTCACACCTATCATCCATTACCACTCATATCATCCATTACCCACTCCTATCATCCATTACGCACTCTATCATCCATTAGACTGTTCTATTTGATTATGTTCTATGCTGTTCTATTCTATTATGCTCTATACTGTTCTATGCTGTTCTATTCTATTATGCTCTATACTGTTCTATTTGATTCTGTTCTATGCTGTTCTATTCTATTATGTTCTATACTGTTCTATTTGATTCTGTTCTATGCTGTTCTATTCTATTATGTTCTATACTGTTCTATTTGATTCTGTTCTATGCTGTTCTATTCTATTATGCTCTATATTGTTCTATGCTGTTCTATTCTATTATGTTCTATACTGTTCTATTTGATTCTGTTCTATGCTGTTCTATTCTATTATGTTCTATACTGTTCTATTTGATTCTGTTCTATGCTGTCCTATTCTATTATGCTCTATACTGTTCTATGCTGTTCTATTCTATTATGTTCTATACTGTTCTATTTGATTCTGTTCTATGCTGTTCTATTCTATTATGCTCTATACTGTTCTATGCTGTTCTACTCTATTATGCTCTATACTGTTCTATTTGATTCTGTTCTATGCTGTCCTATTCTATTATGCTCTATACTGTTCTATTTGATTCTGTTCTATGCTGTCCTATTCTATTATGCTCTATACTGTTCTATGCTGTTCTACTCTATTATGCTCTATACTGTTCTATTTGATTCTGTTCTATGCTGTTCTATTCTATTATGTTCTATACTGTTCTATTTGATTCTGTTCTATGCTGTTCTATTCTATTATGCTCTATACTGTTCTATTTGATTCTTTATCATATTTTTTCTCTTTCATCCTCCCTTTCATGATGAAAACAATATATCCATTAATCTCTCTCTGTATGAATGTACCTATTTATCTCTCTGTGTATTAATCTATCTATGTATCTCTCTCTGTATTAATGTATCTATGTATCTCTCTCTGTATTAATCTATCTATTTATCTCTCTCTGTATTAATGTATCTATTTATCTCTCTGTATTAATCTATCTATTTATCTCTCTGTGTATTAATGTATCTATTTATCTCTCTGTATTAATCTATCTATTTATCTCTCTCTGTATTAATGTATCTATTTATCTCTCTCTGTATTAATGTATCTATTTATCTCTCTGTATTAATCTATCTATTTATCTCTCTCTGTATTCATGTATCTATTTATCTCTCTGTATTAATCTATCTATTTATCTCTCTCTGTATTAATGTATCTATTTATCTCTTTTTATTAATCTTGATCTATCTAGAGACAATACCACTGGGTTAAAGAATGGATGTAGTTCTATCTAGAGACAATACCACTGGGTTAAAGAATGGATGTAGTTCTATCTAGAGACAATACCACTGGGTTAAAGAATGGATTTAGTTCTATCTAGAGACAATACCACTGGGTTAAAGAATGGCTTTAGTTCTATCTAGAGACAATACCACTGGGTTAAAGAATGGCTTTAGTTCTATCTAGAGACAATGCCACTGGGTTAAAGAATGGATTTAGTTCTATCTAGAGACAATACCACTGGGTTAAAGAATGGCTTTAGTTCTATCTAGAGACAATACCACTGGGTTAAAGAATGGATGTAGTTCTGCTTAGAGACAATACCACTGGGTTAAAGAATGGCTTTAGTTCTATCTAGAGACAATGCCACTGGGTTAAAGAATGGATGTAGTTCTATCTAGAGACAATACCACTGGGTTAAAGAATGGCTTTAGTTCTATCTAGAGACAATGCCACTGGGTTAAAGAATGGCTTTAGTTCTATCTAGAGACAATGCCACTGGGTTAAAGAATGGATGTAGTTCTATCTAGAGACAATACCACTGGGTTAAAGAATGGATTTAGTTCTATCTAGAGACAATACCACCGGGTTAAAGAATGGATGTTGTTCTTTCCTCCAGATATAAAAGCAATTAACTGGTGGCATAATGTCATTTGTATCGGCTGAGGCAAAGGTTAGGAATGTCACTAGAGGTTTATGGTTGAGTCAGCTGAGAGAGAGAGAAAGGGAAGGAGAAAGAGAGAGATGAGAGCGAGAGAGAGGGATAGAGAGAGGGATAGAGAGAGGGATAGAGAGAGGGATAGAGAGAGAGAGAGAGAAAGGGAAGGAGAGAGAGAGATGGAGAGAGAGAGAAAGGGAAGGAGAGAGAGAGATGGAGAGAGAGAGAGGGATAGAGAGAGAGGGATAGAGAGAGAGATGGAGAGAGAGAGAAAGGGAAGGAGAGAGAGAGGGATGAGAGCGAAAGAGGGATAGAGGGAGAGAGAGGGATAGAGAGAGAGAGCGATGGAGAGAGAGAGGGATAGAGAGAGGGATAGAGAGAGGGATAGAGAGAGAAAGTGAGAGATGGAGAGAGAGAGAGGGATAGAGAGAGAAAGAAAGAAAGAGAGAGAGAGATGGAGAGAAAGAGAGAGTAGATTATTCTATATAATGTCAAATGTGTCAACAACTAAGAAAAGCCTAGAAAATTAGGGAAAGTTTATTAGGTACACCCCCCTGTTCACGAAAATGGTTTGCTCTTCCGGACAGTGAGCCACGTGGCCCTGGCTTGTTATATAAAGCAGACAGACAGGGATCAAGGCATTCAGTTACTGTTCCATCAAACGTTAGAATGGTCCAAACCAGTGACCTAAGCCACTTGGAACGTGGTGTGATCGTCTGTGTCAGGCGGAACGGATCCAGAATCTCAGAGACCCCGTCCTCCTGGGCTTGGAACGTGGTGTGATCGTCTGTGTCAGGCGGAACGGATCCAGAATCTCAGAGACGCCCGTCCTCCTGGGCTTGGAACGTGGTGTGATCGTCTGTGTCAGGCGGAACGGATCCAGAATCTCAGAGACGCCCGTCCTCCTGGGCTTGGAACGTGGTGTGATCGTCTGTGTCAGGCGGAACGGATCCAGAATCTCAGAGACGCCCGTCCTCCTGGGCTTGGAACGTGGTGTGATCGTCTGTGTCAGGCGGAACGGATCCAGAATCTCAGAGACGCCCGTCCTCCTGGGCTTGGAACGTGGTGTGATCGTCTGTGTCAGGCGGAACGGATCCAGAATCTCAGAGATGTCCGTCCTCCTGGGCTTGGAACGTGGTGTGATCGTCGGTGTCAGGCGGAACGGATCAAGAATCTCAGAGACGCCCGTCCTCCTGGGCTTTTCACGCACGACAGTGTCTAGGGTTCACAGAGAATGGAGCGACAATCAAATAACATCCCGTCAGCAGGCAGTCCTTCGAATCGTGCAAGTTAACAGGCGGGCCGGCAAATAACGGAGCCGTACAACAGCATCTCAGAACGGACAACTCGTCGGTCCTTGTCACGGATTGGCTATTGCAGCAGACGACCACAGCATGTTCCACTCCTATCAATTACAAACAGCAAGTGGGCACGCGATCACCAACACTGGACAATTGAGGAGTGGATGAATCCTGGTCCGACAAATCCGGGTGTCTGTTCCTATGCATCTCACTTCCTGTTAAGTTATGCTGATGGCAGAGTCAGGATTTGGTGTAAGCAGCATCAGTCCATGGCCCCATCCTGCCTGGTGTCAACGGTACAGGCTGGTGGCGGTGGTGTAATGCTGTGGGAAATGTTTTCCTGGCACACGGTAGGTCCCTTAATAAAAGGGGGTGGTGGGGCGATGCCTAGTCAGTCCTGAATATATTCAACTGGAATGTGTCTTTCGCCTTTAACCCAACCCTCCTGAATCAGAGAGGTGCGGGGGGGGCTGCCTTAATCCACATCCAAGTCTTCGGTGGCCCGGGGAACAGTGGGTTAACTGCCTTGCTCAGAATGACAGACTTTGACCTTATCAGCTCAGGGATTTGATCCAGCAACCTGCCGGTTACTGGCCCAATGCTCTAACCACTAGGCTTCCTTCTGGTTACTGGCCCAATGCTCTAACCACTAGGCTTCCTTCTGGTTACTGGCCCAATGCTCTAACCACTAGGCTTCCTTCTGGTTACTGGCCCAATGCTCTAACCACTGGCCCAGCTTCCTTCTGGTTACTGGCCCAATGCTCTAACCACTAGGCTTCCTTCTGGTTACTGGCCCAATGCTCTAACCACTAGGCTTCCTTCTGGTTACTGGCCCAATGCTCTAACCACTAGGCTTCCTTCTGGTTACTGGCCCAATGCTCTAACTACTAGGCTTCCTTCTGGTTACTGGCCCAATGCTCTAACCACTAGGCTTCCTTCTGGTTACTGGCCCAATGCTCTAACCACTAGGCTTCCTTCTGGTTACTGGCCCAATGCTCTAACCACTAGGCTTCCTTCTGGTTACTGGCCCAATGCTCTAACCACTAGGCTTCCTTCCGGTTACTGGCCCAATGCTCTAACCACTAGGCTTCCTTCCGGTTACTGGCCCAATGCTCTAACCACTAGGCTTCCTTCCGCCCCAGATACCAGTCGATCAGTGATTGAACACCACAGTATATCTGAACATTGTCGCTGACCAAACCCAATAGAGAGTCTTTGGGATAAGATTGAACGGCCTGTTGGTAAGCATGAATGTACCACCGTCACATCTGCAGCAAGCATGGACCAACATCACTGTGGAAAGTTTCCGACAGCTTGTAGAATGCCCCGAAGAATTCAGGCTGTTCTGGAGGCAAGGGGCGGTCCTACCCTATACCCAATTGGTTTTCCCTGATAAACAAGCCACTGAGTGTATGCTTAGTTGTCATGGTTAAGACTACACATTGTTTAAAGAACACAGCAAATAACATGATGGTAGGCCAACATACTAACATGATGGTAGGTCAACATACTAACATGATGGTAGGTCAACATACTAACATGATGGTAGGCCAACATACTAACATGATGGTAGGTCAACATACTAACATGATGGTAGGTCAACATACTAACATGATGGTAGGTCAACATACTAACATGATGGTAGGTCAACATACTAACATGATGGTAGGTCAACATACTAACATGATGGCAGGTCAACATACTAACATGATGGTAGGTCAACATACTAACATGATGGTAGCTCAACATACTAACATGATGGTAGCTCAACATACTAACATGATGGTAGGTCAACATACTAACATGATGGTAGGCCAACATACTAACATGATGGTAGGCCAACATACTAACATGATGGTAGGTCAACATGATGGTAGGTCAACATACTAACATGATGGTAGGTCAACATACTAACATGACTGTAGGTCAACATACTAACATGATGGTAGGCCAACATACTAACATGATGGTAGGTCAACATACTAACATGATGGTAGGTCAACATACTAACATGATGTTAGGTCAACATACTAACATGATGGCAGGTCAACATACTAACATGATGGTAGGTCAACATACTAACATGATGGTAGCTCAACATACTAACATGATGGTAGGTCAACATACTAACATGATGGTAGGCCAACATACTAACATGATGGTAGGCCAACATACTAACATGATGGTAGGTCAACATGATGGTAGGTCAACATACTAACATGATGGTAGGTCAACATACTAACATGACTGTAGGTCAACATACTAACATGATGGTAGGCCAACATACTAACATGATGGTAGGTCAACATACTAACATGACTGTAGGTCAACATACTAACATGATGGTAGGTCAACATACTAACATGATGGTAGGTCAACATACTAACATGATGGCAGGTCAACATACTAACATGATGGCAGGTCAACATACTAACATGATGGTAGGTCAACATACTAACATGATGGTAGGTCAACATGATGGTAGGTCAATATACTAACATGATGGTAGGTCAACATACTAACATGATGGTAGCTCAACATGATGGTAGGTCAACATACTAACATGATGGTAGGTCAACATACTAACATGATGGCAGGTCAACATACTAACATGATGGTAGGTCAACATACTAACATGATGGTAGCTCAACATACTAACACGATGGTAGGTCAACATACTAACATGATGGTAGGCCAACATACTAACATGATGGTAGGCCAACATACTAACATGATGGTAGGTCAACATGATGGTAGGTCAACATACTAACATGATGGTAGGTCAACATACTAACATGATGGTAGGCCAACATACTAACATGATGGTAGGCCAACATACTAACATGATGGTAGGTCAACATGATGGTAGGTCAACATACTAACATGATGGTAGGTCAACATACTAACATGACTGTAGGTCAACATACTAACATGATGGTAGGCCAACATACTAACATGATGGTAGGTCAACATACTAACATGACTGTAGGTCAACATACTAACATGATGGTAGGTCAACATACTAACATGATGGTAGGTCAACATACTAACATGATGGCAGGTCAACATACTAACATGATGGCAGGTCAACATACTAACATGATGGTAGGTCAACATACTAACATGATGGTAGGTCAACATGATGGTAGGTCAATATACTAACATGATGGTAGGTCAACATACTAACATGATGGTAGCTCAACATGATGGTAGGTCAACATACTAACATGATGGTAGGTCAACATACTAACATGATGGCAGGTCAACATACTAACATGATGGTAGGTCAACATACTAACATGATGGTAGCTCAACATACTAACACGATGGTAGGTCAACATACTAACATGATGGTAGGCCAACATACTAACATGATGGTAGGCCAACATACTAACATGATGGTAGGTCAACATGATGGTAGGTCAACATACTAACATGATGGTAGGTCAACATACTAACATGACTGTAGGTCAACATACTAACATGATGGTAGGCCAACATACTAACATGATGGTAGGTCAACATACTAACATGACTGTAGGTCAACATACTAACATGATGGTAGGTCAACATACTAACATGATGGTAGGTCAACATACTAACATGATGGCAGGTCAACATACTAACATGATGGCAGGTCAACATACTAACATGATGGTAGGTCAACATACTAACATGATGGTAGGTCAACATGATGGTAGGTCAATATACTAACATGATGGTAGGTCAACATACTAACATGATGGTAGCTCAACATGATGGTAGCTCAACATACTAACATGATGGTAGCTCAAAATACTAACATGATGGTAGCTCAACATGATGGTAGGTCAACATACTAACATGATGGTAGGTCAACATACTAACATGATGGTAGGTCAACATACTAACATGATGGTAGCTCAACATGATGGTAGGCCAACATACTAACATGATGGTAGGCCAACATACTAACATGATGGTAGCTCAACATACTAACATGATGGTAGCTCAACATACTAACATGATGGTAGCTCAACATACTAACATGATGGTAGGTCAACATGATGGTAGGTCAACATGATGGTAGGTCAACATGATGGTAGGTCAACATGATGGTAGCTCAACATGATGGTAGCTCAACATACTAACATGATGGTAGCTCAACATGATGGTAGGTCAACATGATGGCAGGTCAACATACTAACATGATGGTAGGTCAACATACTAACATGATGGTAGCTCAACATACTAACATGATGGTAGCTCAACATACTAACATGATGGTAGCTCAACATACTAACATGATGGTAGCTCAACATGATGGTAGCTCAACATACTAACATGATGGTAGCTCAACATGATGGTAGCTCAACATACTAACGTGATGGTAGGCCAACATACTAACATGATGGTAGGCCAACATACTAACATGATGGTAGCTCAACATACTAACATGATGGTAGCTCAACATACTAACATGATGGTAGGTCAACATACTAACATGATGGTAGGCCAACATACTAACATGATGGTAGGCCAACATACTAACATGATGGTAGGCCAACATACTAACATGATGGTAGCTCAACATGATGGTAGGCCAACATACTAACATGATGGTAGGCCAACATACTAACATGATGGTAGGTCAACATACTAACATGATGGTAGCTCAACATGATGGTATGTCAACATGATGGCAGGTCAACATACTAACATGATGGTAGGTCAACATACTAACATGATGGTAGCTCAACATGATGGTATGTCAACATACTAACATGATGGTAGGTCAAAATACTAACATGATGGTAGGTCAACATACTAACATGATGGTAGGCCAACATACTAACATGATGGCAGGTCAACATACTAACATGATGGTAGGTCAACATGATGGTAGGTCAACATACTAACATGATGGTAGCTCAACATGATGGTATGTCAACATGATGGTATGTCAACATACTAACATGATGGTAGCTCAACATGATGGTAGGTCAACAGGTACAATACAGCTAGCTACATGGTCCTAGTCTCCACATTTCATCTCATACTGTATTTCATAAAATGGATTTAATCTGTATTTACAGAGAAACCCAAATTAGATGTTGCTCTGTGTTCCAGGCAATAACCAAGACACTGTCAAACCATATTGAAACAATAACCAAGATAGTATCAAAACCACAAGAAAATCGACATTGAATAATGTAGTTTAGCCTCGGCCTATACTCAGACATAGGCTAACTATTGTAATGTAGTCATGAATACTTCCTCAGATAAAACTGACCTAATATAGACATACTTCCTCATATAAAACATGACTTACCTAATATAGACATACTTCCTCATATAAAACTGACCTAATATAGACATACTTCCTCATATAAAACATGACTTACCTAATATAGACATACTTCCTCATATAAAACTGACCTAATATAGACATACTTCCTCATATAAAACATGACTTACCTAATATAGACATACTTCCTCATATAAAACATGACTGACCTAATATAGACATACTTCCTCATATAAAACTGACCTAATATAGACATACTTCCTCATATAAAACATGACTTACCTAATATAGACATACTTCCTCATATAAAACTGACCTAATATAGACATACTTCCTCATATAAAACATGACTGACCTAATATAGACATACTTCCTCATATAAAACTGACCTAATATAGACATACTTCCTCATATAAAACTGACCTAATATAGACATACTTCCTCATATAAAACATGACTGACCTAATATAGACATACTTCCGCATATAAAACTGACCTAATATAGACATACTTCCTCATATAAAACATGACTGACCTAATATAGACATACTTCCGCATATAAAACTGACCTAATATAGACATACTTCCTCATATAAAACATGACTGACCTAATATAGACATACTTCCGCATATAAAACTGACCTAATATAGACATACTTCCTCATATAAAACATGACTGACCTAATATAGACATACTTCCTCATATAAAACATGACCTAATATAGACATACTTCCTCATATAAAACATGACCTAATATAGACATACTTCCTCATATAAAACATGACCTAATATAGACATACTTCCTCATATAAAACATGACCTAATATAGACATACTTCCTCATATAAAACATGACCTAATATAGACATACTTCCTCATATAAAACTGACCTAATATAGACATACTTCCTCATATAAAACATGACTGACCTAATATAGACATACTTCCTCATATAAAACATGACCTAATATAGACATACTTCCTCATATAAAACTGACCTAATATAGACATACTTCCTCATATAAAACATGACTGACCTAATATAGACATACTTCCTCATATAAAACTGACCTAATATAGACATACTTCCTCATATAAAACATGACTGATGTAATATAGACATTTTTCCTCATATAAAACATGACTGATCTAATATAGTCATGAATATAGGCCACAAGCATATTTTGTCATATACACATAGCAGAGTGTAGCACCATTTTTTCCCACGATCTAGAGATATTTTTCTCAACTGGAGCAAAATCACACACGCAGCCCAGCCACTCACCTGCTGGAGGTACATAAAGGTGAGAGCAGCGCAGGACAGTTGAGGACACATGTCTACGTTGGGCATCGCCACGCACGTTCCTCCCGTCAGGGGATGCTGCATTCTGTGCGCGGAGGCGGCGTACAGGGCTTGCATGCAGCGCGTGAGTCCCGATGCCTGAACCCGGTTTGTCTGTCTCTGTGTTTCTGTCCGCGTGATGAAATGCAGTGCCGTGGGCCCGGTCCCGTTATTTCTTTACCGATGTCAGCCGAGGTTTATTAACGTTCACCGGGTTGTTGTGTGGATTTATTTTCAGAGCCCGGACAGTCCCGTGTCTTGCGAAATAGAATAACGGCCACGTCGAATGCGCGCTGAGTGGGACAGCCTTTCGCGTGCAGAGGAAAGCCGACGAAGAGAGTTTGTGTGTGTCCGTGTGTGCGCACTGGCTGCAGTGCGCGCGCGCGTGTGTGTGTGTGTGTGAAGAGATGGCGTGCCGAAGCAGAGCTATGAGAGAATGTGAGTATGGAGGGAGGAAATAGAATGCCTGTGTGCATGTCGTGCCCTCCCTCTCTCCCTCCCTCCCTCCCTCCCTGATGAACTTCTCTGCCACCGGGCTCTGTTATATGCTGACTGTCTTTTCCCGTTACCGGTTCTTCCCGGGCCATCATCCAACGACCGACTCCTACCCCTGCCAAAACGCCAACCCAACCTCCCTTGCACACTTTCACTATTATTAAGGGACTCAGCCATAGCCACAGTGTGTGTGTGTGTGTGTGTGTGTGTGTGTGTGTGTGTGTG
Source organism: Oncorhynchus gorbuscha (assembly GCF_021184085.1). NCBI lineage: Eukaryota > Metazoa > Chordata > Actinopteri > Salmoniformes > Salmonidae > Oncorhynchus > Oncorhynchus gorbuscha. The sequence goes on along the minus strand of NW_025747942.1, from coordinate 24,436 downwards.
TGTGTGTGTGTGTGTGTGTGTGTGTGTGTGTGTGTGTGTGTGTGTGTGTGTGTGTGTGTGTGTGTGTGTGTGTGTGTGTGTGTGTGCACGCGCGTGTGTGTGTGTGTGTCACGGAGAGGAGAAGGATGCAGCGGAGGACCAGGAGAAGTGACGGTGAGCCGTGTTTTGGGGGCTGGACTGGTGAGAGCTGAACGGAGGTGTTTCTGGCTGGACTGGTGAGAGCTGAACGGAGGTGTTTCTGGCTGGACTGGTGAGAGCTGAACAGAGGTGTTTCTGGCTGGACTGGTGAGAGCTGAACAGAGGTGTTTCTGGCTGGACTGGTGAGAGCTGAACAGAGGTGTTTCTGGGGGCTGGACTGGTGAGGGCTGAACAGAGGTGTTTCTGGGGGCTGGACTGGTGAGAGCTGAAGGGGGGTGTTTCTGGCTGGACTGGTGAGAGCTGAACGGAGATGTTTCTGGCTGGACTGGTGAGAGCTGAACGGAGGTGTTTCTGGCTGGACTGGTGAGAGCTGAACAGAGGTGTTTCTGGGGCTGGACTGGTGAGAGCTGAACGGAGGTGTTTCTGGTTGGACTGGTGAGAGCTGAAAGGAGGTGTTTCTGGGGGCTGGACTGGTGAGGGCTGAACAGAGGTGTTTCTGGGGGCTGGACTGGTGAGAGCTGAACAGAGGTGTTTCTGGGGGCTGGACTGGTGAGAGCTGAACAGAGGTGTTTCTGGCTGGACTGGTGAGAGCTGAAAGGAGGTGTTTCTGGATGGACTGGTGAGAGCTGAACAGAGGTGTTTCTGGCTGGACTGGTGAGAGCTGAACGGAGGTGTTTCTGGCTGGACTGGTGAGAGCTGAACAGAGGTGTTTCTGGGGGCTGGACTGGTGAGAGCTGAACGGAGGTGTTTCTGGCTGGACTGGTGAGAGCTGAACGGAGGTGTTTCTGGTTGGACTGGTGAGAGCTGAAAGGAGGTGTTTCTGGGGGCTGGACTGGTGAGGGCTGAACAGAGGTGTTTCTGGGGGCTGGACTGGTGAGAGCTGAACAGAGGTGTTTCTGGGGGCTGGACTGGTGAGAGCTGAACAGAGGTGTTTCTGGCTGGACTGGTGAGAGCTGAAGGGGGGTGTTTCTGGCTGGACTGGTGAGGGCTGAATGGAGGTGTTTCTGGGGGCTGGACTGGTGAGAGCTGAAGGGGGGTGTTTCTGGCTGGACTGGTCCTTCTGTAGCTCAGTTGGTAGAGCATGGCGCTTGTAACGCCAGGGTAGTGGGTTCGATTCCCGGGACCACCCATACGTAGAATGTATGCACACATGACTGTAAGTCGCTTTGGATAAAAGCGTCCGCTAAATGGCATATATTATTATTATTATTATTATTAGCTGAACAGAGGTGTTTCTGGCTGGACTGGTGAGAGCTGAACAGAGGTGTTTCTGGGGGCTGGACTGGTGAGGGCTGAACAGAGGTGTTTCTGGGGGCTGGACTGGTGAGAGCTGAAGGGGGGTGTTTCTGGCTGGACTGGTGAGAGCTGAACGGAGATGTTTCTGGCTGGACTGGTGAGAGCTGAACGGAGGTGTTTCTGGCTGGACTGGTGAGAGCTGAACAGAGGTGTTTCTGGGGGCTGGACTGGTGAGAGCTGAACGGAGGTGTTTCTGGTTGGACTGGTGAGAGCTGAAAGGAGGTGTTTCTGGGGGCTGGACTGGTGAGGGCTGAACAGAGGTGTTTCTGGGGGCTGGACTGGTGAGAGCTGAACAGAGGTGTTTCTGGGGGCTGGACTGGTGAGAGCTGAACAGAGGTGTTTCTGGCTGGACTGGTGAGAGCTGAAAGGAGGTGTTTCTGGATGGACTGGTGAGAGCTGAACAGAGGTGTTTCTGGCTGGACTGGTGAGAGCTGGAGGTGTTTCTGGCTGGACTGGTGAGAGCTGAACGGAGGTGTTTCTGGCTGGACTGGTGAGAGCTGAA
>NW_025747942.1:0-17500 GCF_021184085.1 Oncorhynchus gorbuscha | reverse complement strand
GACCTCTACGTATAAACACACACACACACACACTACACAGCTAATAGTGTTGAATCATGGACCTCTACGTATAAACACACACACACACACACACTACACAGCTAATAGTGTTGAATCATGGACCTCTACGTATAAACACACACACTACACAGCTAATAGTGTTGAATCATGGACCTCTACGTATAAACACACACACTACACAGCTAATAGTGTTGAATCATGGACCTCTACGTATAAACACACACACATACACACTACACAGCTAATAGTGTTGAATCATAGACCTCTACGTATAAACACACACACACACACACTACACAGCTAATAGTGTTGAATCATAGACCTCTACGTATAAACACACACACACACTACACAGCTAATAGTGTTGAATCATAGACCTCTACGTATAAACACACACACACACACACACTACACAGCTAATAGTGTTGAATCATAGACCTCTACGTATAAACACACACACACACTACACAGCTAATAGTGTTGAATCATAGACCTCTACGTATAAACACACACACACACTACACAGCTAATAGTGTTGAATCATGGACCTCTACGTATAAACACACACACACTACACAGCTAATAGTGTTGAATCATGGACCTCTACGTATAAACACACACACACACACACACTACACAGCTAATAGTGTTGAATCATAGACCTCTACGTATAAACACACACACACACACTCACTACACAGCTAATAGTGTTGAATCATGGACCTCTACGTATAAACACACACACACTACACAGCTAATAGTGTTGAATCATAGACCTCTACGTATAAACCCACACACACTACACAGCTAATAGTGTTGAATCATAGACCTCTACGTATAAACACACACACACACACTACACAGCTAATAGTGTTGAATCATGGACCTCTACGTATAAAGACACACACACACACTACACAGCTAATAGTGTTGAATCATAGACCTCTACGTATAAACACACACACACACACTACACAGCTAATAGTGTTGAATCATGGACCTCTACGTATAAAGACACACACACACACTACACAGCTAATAGTGTTGAATCATGGACCTCTATGTATAAACACACACACACTACACAGCTAATAGTGTTGAATCATAGACCTCTACGTATAAACACACACACACTACACAGCTAATAGTGTTGAATCATGGACCTCTACGTATAAACACACACACACACACTACACAGCTAATAGTGTTGAATCATAGACCTCTACGTATAAACACACACACACACTACACAGCTAATAGTGTTGAATCATGGACCTCTACGTATAAACACACACACACTACACAGCTAATAGTGTTGAATCATGGACCTCTACGTATAAACACACACACACACACACTACACAGCTAATAGTGTTGAATCATAGACCTCTACGTATAAACACACACACACACACACACACACTACACAGCTAATAGTGTTGAATCATGGACCTCTACGTATAAACACACACACACACACACACTACACAGCTAATAGTGTTGAATCATAGACCTCTACGTATAAACACACACACACACACTACACAGCTAATAGTGTTGAATCATGGACCTCTACGTATAAACACACACACACACACTACACAGCTAATAGTGTTGAATCATAGACCTCTACGTATAAACACACACACACTACACAGCTAATAGTGTTGAATCATAGACCTCTACGTATAAACACACACACACACACACACACTACACAGCTAATAGTGTTGAATCATAGACCTCTACGTATAAACACACACACACTACACAGCTAATAGTGTTGAATCATAGACCTCTACGTATAAACACACACACACACACTACACAGCTAATAGTGTTGAATCATAGACCTCTACGTATAAACACACACACACTACACAGCTAATAGTGTTGAATCATAGACCTCTACGTATAAACACACACACACACACTACACAGCTAATAGTGTTGAATCATAGACCTCTACGTATAAACACACACACACTACACAGCTAATAGTGTTGAATCATGGACCTCTACGTATAAACACACACACACACACACACACACTACACAGCTAATAGTGTTGAATCATGGACCTCTACGTATAAACACACACACACACACTACACAGCTAATAGTGTTGAATCATAGACCTCTACGTATAAACACACACACACTACACAGCTAATAGTGTTGAATCATAGACCTCTACGTATAAACACACACACACTACACAGCTAATAGTGTTGAATCATAGACCTCTACGTATAAACACACACACACACACACACACACACACACACACACACACACACACACACACACACACACACACACACACACACACACACACACACACACACACACACACACACACACACACACACACACACACACACACACACACGACACCCGATTTGGGGATGTCGGGCTACATGATAGTACTTGCCGAGACAGATGAAGTGGTATGGGAGCAGGGCAGGGAGTTTAAGGGCCTCATACACACGCACGAACAAGGAGAGGAGAGTAACGAGGAAGAGAGGGGAGAGGAGAGTAACGAGGAGGAGAGGGGAGAGTAGTGGGGAGGAGAGGGAGAGGAGAGGGGAGAGGAGAGTAGTGAGGAGGAGAGGGGAGAGGAGAGTAGTGAGGAGGAGAGGGGAGAGGAGAGTAGCGAGGAGGAGAGGGGTGAGGAGAGTAGCGAGGAGGAGAGGGGAGAGGAGAGTAGCGAGGAGGAGAGGGGAGAGGAGAGTAGCGAGGAGGAGAGGGGAGAGGAGAGTAGCGAGGAGGAGAGGGGAGAGGAGAGTAGCGGTGAGGAGAGTAGCGAGGAGGAGAGGGGAGAGGAGAGTAGCGAGGAGGAGAGGGGAGAGGAGAGTAGCGAGGAGGAGAGGGGAGAGGAGAGTAGCGAGGAGGAGAGGGGAGAGGAGAGTAGCGAGGAGGAGAGGGAAGGGGAGAGTAGCGAGGAGGAGAGGGAAGGGGAGAGTAGCGAGGAGGAGAGGGAAGGGGAGAGGAGAGTAGCGAGGAGGAGAGGGAAGGGGAGAGGAGAGTAGCGAGGAGGAGAGGGGAGAGGAGAGTAGCGAGGAGGAGAGGGGAGAGGAGAGTAGCGAGGAGGAGAGGGGAGAGGAGAGTAGCGAGGAGGAGAGGGGAGAGGAGAGTAGCGGGGAGGAGAGGGGAGAGGAGAGTAGTGAGGAGGAGAGGGAAGGGGAGAGGGGAGAGGGAAGGGGAGAGGGGAGAGGAGAGGGGAGGGGAGAGGGGAGAGGAGAGGGGAGAGGAGAGTAGCATGGAGGAGAGGGGAGAGGAGATTAGCGAGGAGGAGAGGGGAGAGGAGAGTAGTGGGGAGGAGAGGGGAGAGGAGAGTAGCGAGGAGGACAGGGGAGAGGAGAGGGGAGAGGAGAGTAGCGAGGAGGAGAGGGGAGAGGAGAGTAGTGAGGAGGAGAGGGGAGAGGAGAGTAGCGAGGAGGAGAGGGGAGAGGAGAGTAGCATGGAGGAGAGGGGAGAGGAGAGTAGCATGGAGGAGAGGGGAGAGGAGAGTAGTGAGGAGGAGAGGGGAGAGGAGAGTAGCGAGGAGGAGAGGGGAGAGGAGAGTAGCATGGAGGAGAGGGGAGTGGAGAGTAGCATGGAGGAGAGGGGAGAGGAGAGGGGAGAGGAGAGTAGTGAGGAGGAGAGGGGAGAGGAGAGTAGTGAGGAGGAGAGGGGAGAGGAGAGTAGTGAGGAGGAGAGGGGAGAGGAGAGTAGCGAGGAGGAGAGGGGAGAGGAGAGTAGCGAGGAGGAGAGGGGAGAGGAGAGTAGCGAGGAGGAGAGGGAAGGGGAGAGTAGCGAGGAGCAGAGGGAAGGGGAGAGGAGAGTAGCGAGGAGGAGAGGGGAGAGGAGAGTAGCGAGGAGGAGAGGGGAGAGGAGAGAAGCGAGGAGGAGAGGGGAGAGGAGAGGGGAGAGGAGAGTAGTGAGGAGGAGAGGGGAGAGGAGAGTAGTGAGGAGGAGAGGGGAGAGGAGAGTAGTGAGGAGGAGAGGGGAGAGGAGAGTAGTGAGGAGGAGAGGGGAGAGGAGAGTAGCGAGGAGAGGGGAGAGGAGAGTAGCGAGGAGGAGAGGGGAGAGGAGAGTAGCGAGGAGGAGAGTAGCGAGGAGGAGAGGGAAGGGGAGAGTAGCGAGGAGGAGAGGGGAGAGGAGAGTAGCGAGGAGGAGAGGGGAGAGGAGAGTAGCGAGGAGGAGAGGGGAGAGGAGAGTAGCGAGGAGGAGAGGGAGAGGAGAGAAGGGAGGAGAGGGGAGGAGAGTAGTGAGGAGGGAGGGAAGGAGGGGGAGAGGGAAGGGAGAGGGAGAGGAGAGGGGGAGGGGAGAGGGGAGAGGAGAGGGGAGAGGAGAGTAGCATGGAGGAGAGGGGGAGGAGATTAGCGAGGAGGAGAGGGGAGAGGAGAGTAGTGGGGAGGAGAGGGAAGGGGAGAGGAGAGTAGTGGGGAGGAGAGGGAAGGGGAGAGGAGAGTAGCGAGGAGGAGAGGGGAGAGGAGAGTAGCGAGGAGGAGAGGGGAGAGGAGAGTAACGAGGAGGAGAGGGGAGAGGAGAGTAGCGAGGAGGAGAGGGGAGAGGAGAGTAGCGAGGAGGAGAGGGAGAGGAGAGTAGCGGGAGGAGAGGGGAGAGGAGAGTAGTGAGGAGGAGAGGGAAGGGGAGAGGGGAGAGGGAAGGGGAGAGGGAGAGGAGAGGGAGAGGAGAGGGGAGAGGGAGGGAGAGGGAGAGGAGAGGGGAGAGGAGAGTAGCATGGAGGAGAGGGGAGAGGAGAGTAGGGGAGGAGAGGGGAGAGGGAGGGAGAGGAGAGTAGTGAGGAGGAGAGGGGAGAGGAGAGTAGTGAGGAGGAGAGGGGAGAGGAGAGTAGTGAGGAGGAGAGGGAGAGGAGAGTAGCGGAGGAGAGGGGAGAGGAGAGTAGCGAGGAGGAGGGGGGGAGAGGAGAGTAGCGAGGAGGAGAGGGAAGGGGAGAGTAGCGAGGAGCAGAGGGAAGGGGAGAGGAGAGTAGCGAGGAGGAGAGGGGAGAGGAGAGTAGCGAGGAGGAGAGGGGAGAGGAGAGAAGCGAGGAGGAGAGGGGAGAGGAGAGGGGAGAGGAGAGTAGTGAGGAGGAGAGGGGAGAGGAGAGTAGTGAGGAGGAGAGGGGAGAGGAGAGTAGCGAGGAGAGGGGAGAGGAGAGTAGCGAGGAGGAGAGGGGAGAGGAGAGTAGCGAGGAGGAGAGTAGCGAGGAGGAGAGGGAAGGGGAGAGTAGCGAGGAGGAGAGGGGAGAGGAGAGTAGCGAGGAGGAGAGGGGAGAGGAGAGTAGCGAGGAGGAGAGGGGAGAGGAGAGTAGCGAGGAGGAGAGGGGAGAGGAGAGTAGCGGGGAGGAGAGGGGAGAGGAGAGTAGTGAGGAGGAGAGGGAAGGGGAGAGGGGAGAGGGAAGGGGAGAGGGGAGAGGAGAGGGGAGAGGGGAGGGGAGAGGGGAGAGGAGAGGGAGAGGAGAGTAGCATGGAGGAGAGGGGAGAGGAGATTAGCGAGGAGGAGAGGGGAGAGGAGAGTAGTGGGGGGAGGAGAGGGGAGAGGAGAGTAGCGGGGAGGAGAGGGGAGAGGAGAGTAGCGAGGAGGACAGGGGAGAGGAGAGGGGAGAGGAGAGTAGCGAGGAGGAGAGGGGAGAGGAGAGTAGTGAGGAGGAGAGGGGAGAGGAGAGTAGCGAGGAGGAGAGGGGAGAGGAGAGTAGCATGGAGGAGAGGGGAGAGGAGAGTAGCATGGAGGAGAGGGGAGAGGAGAGTAGTGAGGAGGAGAGGGGAGAGGAGAGTAGCGAGGAGGAGAGGGGAGAGGAGAGTAGCATGGAGGAGAGGGGAGTGGAGAGTAGCATGGAGGAGAGGGGAGAGGAGAGGGGAGAGGAGAGTAGTGAGGAGGAGAGGGGAGAGGAGAGTAGTGAGGAGGAGAGGGGAGAGGAGAGTAGTGAGGAGGAGAGGGAGAGGAGAGTAGTGAGGAGGAGAGGGGAGAGGAGAGTAGCGAGGAGGAGAGGAGAGAGGAGAGTAGCGAGGAGAGGAGAGGGAGAGGAGGAGAGGGAGAGGGAAGGGGAGAGTAGCGAGGAGCAGAGGGAAGGGGAGAGGAGAGTAGCGAGGAGGAGAGGGGAGAGGAGAGTAGCGAGGAGGAGAGGGGAGAGGAGAGAAGCGAGGAGGAGAGGGGGAGAGGAGAGGGGAGAGGAGAGTAGTGAGGAGGAGAGGGAGAGGAGAGTAGTGAGGAGGAGAGGGGAGAGGAGAGTAGTGAGGAGGAGAGGGGAGAGGAGAGTAGTGAGGAGGAGAGGGGAGAGGAGAGTAGCGAGGAGAGGGGAGAGGAGAGTAGCGAGGAGGAGAGGGGAGAGGAGAGTAGCGAGGAGGAGAGTAGCGAGGAGGAGAGGGAAGGGGAGAGTAGCGAGGAGGAGAGGGGAGAGGAGAGTAGCGAGGAGGAGAGGGGAGAGGAGAGTAGCGAGGAGGAGAGGGGAGAGGAGAGTAGCGAGGAGGAGAGGGGAGAGGAGAGTAGCGGGGAGGAGAGGGGAGAGGAGAGTAGTGAGGAGGAGAGGGAAGGGGAGAGGGGAGAGGGAAGGGGAGAGGGGAGAGGAGAGGGGAGAGGGGAGAGGGGAGAGGAGAGTAGTGAGGAGGAGAGGGGAGAGGAGAGTAGTGAGGAGGAGAGGGGAGAGGAGAGTAGCGAGGAGGAGAGGGGAGAGGAGAGTAGCGAGGAGGAGAGGGGAGAGGAGAGTAGCGAGGAGGAGAGGGAAGGGGAGAGTAGCGAGGAGCAGAGGGAAGGGGAGAGGAGAGTAGCGAGGAGAGGGGAGAGGAGAGTAGCGAGGGAGGAGAGGGAGAGGAGAGAAGCGAGGAGGAGAGGGGAGAGGAGAGGGAGAGGAGAGTAGTGAGGAGGAGAGGGAGAGGAGAGTAGTGAGGAGGAGAGGGAGAGGAGAGTAGCGAGGAGAGGGGAGAGGAGAGTAGCGAGGGAGAGGGGAGAGGAGAGTAGCGAGGAGGAGAGGGAGAGGAGGAGAGTAGCGAGGAGGAGAGTAGCGAGGAGGGAGAGGGAAGGGGAGAGTAGCGAGGAGGAGAGGGGAGAGGAGAGTAGCGAGGAGGAGAGGGAGAGGGAGAGTAGCGAGGAGGAGAGGGGAGAGGAGAGTAGCGGGGAGGAGAGGGGAGAGGAGAGTAGTGAGGAGGAGAGGGAAGGGGAGAGGGAGAGGGAAGGGGAGAGGGAGAGGAGAGGGGAGAGGGAGGGAGAGGGAGAGGAGAGGGAGAGGAGAGTAGCATGGAGGAGAGGAGAGGAGATTAGCGAGGGAGGAGAGGGGAGAGGAGAGTAGTGGGGAGGAGAGGGGAGAGGAGAGTAGCGAGGAGGACAGGGGAGAGGAGAGGGGAGAGGAGAGTAGCGAGGAGGAGAGGGGAGAGGAGAGTAGTGAGGAGGAGAGGGGAGAGGAGAGTAGCGAGGAGGAGAGGGGAGAGGAGAGTAGCATGGAGGAGAGGGGAGAGGAGAGTAGCATGGAGGAGAGGGGAGAGGAGAGTAGTGAGGAGGAGAGGGGAGAGGAGAGTAGCGAGGAGGAGAGGGGAGAGGAGAGTAGCGAGGAGGAGAGGGAGAGGAGTAGCGAGGAGGAGAGGGAAGGGGAGAGTAGCGAGGAGCAGAGGGAAGGGGAGAGGAGAGTAGCGAGGAGGAGAGGGGAGAGGAGAGTAGCGAGGAGGAGAGGGGAGAGGAGAGAAGCGAGGAGGAGAGGGGAGAGGAGAGGGGAGAGGAGAGTAGTGAGGAGGAGAGGGGAGAGGAGAGTAGTGAGGAGGAGAGGGGAGAGGAGAGTAGTGAGGAGGAGAGGGGAGAGGAGAGTAGTGAGGAGGAGAGGGGAGAGGAGAGTAGCGAGGAGAGGGGAGAGGAGAGTAGCGAGGAGGAGAGGGGAGAGGAGAGTAGCGAGGAGGAGAGTAGCGAGGAGGAGAGGGAAGGGGAGAGTAGCGAGGAGGAGAGGGGAGAGGAGAGTAAGCAGGAGGAGGAGAGGGAGAGGAGAGTAGCGAGGAGGAGAGGGGGAGAGGAGAGTAGCGAGGAGGAGAGGGAGAGGAGAGTAGCGGGAGGAGAGGGAGAGGAGAGTAGTGAGGAGGAGAGGGAAGGGAGAGGGAGAGGGAAGGGGAGGGGAGAGGAGAGGGGAGGGGAGAGGGGAGAGGAGAGGGGAGAGGAGAGGGAGAGGAGAGTAGCATGGAGGAGAGGGGGGAGGAGATTAGCGAGGAGGAGAGGGAGAGGAGAGTAGTGGGGAGGAGAGAGGGAAGGGAGAGGAGAGTAGTGGGGAGGAGAGGGAAGGGGAGAGGAGAGTAGCGAGGAGGAGAGGGGAGAGGAGAGTAGCGAGGAGGAGAGGGGAGAGGAGAGTAGCGAGGAGGAGAGGGGAGAGGAGAGTAGCGAGGAGGAGAGGGGAGAGGAGAGTAGCGAGGAGGAGAGGGGAGAGGAGAGTAGCGGGGAGGAGAGGGGAGAGGAGAGTAGTGAGGAGGAGAGGGAAGGGGAGAGAGGAGAGTAGTGAGGAGGAGAGGGAAGGGGAGAGGGGAGAGGGAAGGGAGAGGGAGAGGAGAGGGGAGAGGAGAGGGAGAGGGAGGGAGAGGGGGAGGAGAGGGGGAGGAGAGTAGCATGGAGGAGAGGGGAGAGGAGAGTAGCGAGGAGGAGAGGGAAGGGGAGAGTAGCGAGGAGCAGAGGGAAGGGGAGAGGAGAGTAGCGAGGAGGAGAGGGGAGAGGAGAGTAGCGAGGAGGAGAGGGGAGAGGAGAGAAGCGAGGAGGAGAGGGGAGAGGAGAGGGGAGAGGAGAGAGTGAGGAGGAGAGGGAGAGGAGAGTAGTGAGGAGGGAGAGGGAGAGGAGAGTAGTGAGGAGGAGAGGGAGAGGAGAGTAGTGAGGAGGAGAGGGAGAGGAGAGTAGCGAGGAGAGGGGAGAGGAGAGTAGCGAGGAGGAGAGGGAGAGGAGAGGGGCGAGGAGGGGAGAGTAGCGAGGAGGAGAGGGAAGGGGAGAGTAGCGAGGAGGAGAGGGGAGAGGAGAGTAGCGAGGAGGAGAGAGGGAGAGGAGAGTAGCGAGGAGGAGAGGGGAGAGGAGAGTAGCGAGGAGGAGAGGGGAGAGGAGAGTAGCGGGGAGGAGAGGGAGAGGAGAGAGTGAGGAGGAGAGGGAAGGAGAGGGGAGAGGGAAGGGGAGAGGGAGAGGGAAGGGAGAGGGGAGAGGGGAGAGGAGAGTAGTGAGGAGAGAGGGGAGGGAGAGAGTAGTGAGGAGGAGAGGGGAGAGGAGAGAGGAGGAGGAGAGGGGAGAGGAGAGTAGCGAGGAGGAGAGGGGAGAGGAGAGTAGCGAGGGAGGAGAGGGAAGGGAGAGTAGCGAGGAGCAGAGGGAAGGGGAGAGGAGAGTAGCGAGGAGGAGGAGGGGAGAGGAGAGTAGCGAGGAGGAGAGGGGAGAGGAGAGAAGCGAGGAGGAGAGGGGAGAGGAGAGGGGAGAGGAGAGTAGTGAGGAGGAGAGGGAGAGGAGAGTAGGAGGAGGAGAGGGGAGAGGAGAGTAGCGAGGAGAGAGGGAGAGGAGAGTAGCGAGGAGGAGAGGGGAGAGGAGAGTAGCGAGGAGGAGAGTAGCGAGGAGGAGAGGGAAGGGAGAGAGAGGAGGAGAGGGGAGAGGAGGAGGGGCGAGGAGGAGAGGGGAGAGGGGAGAGGAGAGTAGCGAGGAGGAGAGGGGAGGGAGAGGCGAGGAGGAGAGGGAGAGGAGAGAAGGGGAGGAGGAGAGGGAGAGGAGAGTAGTGAGGGAGGAGAGGGAAGGAGAGAGGAGAGGGAAGGGAGAGGGAGGAGAGGGGAGAGGGGAGGGGAGAGGGGGAGAGGAGAGGGGAGAGGAGAGTAGCATGGAGGAGAGGGAGAGGAGATTAGCGAGGAGGAGAGGGGAGAGGAGAGTAGTGGGGGAGGAGAGGGGAGAGGAGAGTAGCGGGGGAGGAGAGGGGGAGAGGAGAGTAGTGAGGAGGACAGGGGAGAGGAGAGGGAGAGGAGAGTAGCGAGGAGGAGAGGGGGAGAGGAGAGTAGTGAGGAGGAGAGGGGAGAGGAGAGTAGCGAGGAGGAGAGGGGAGAGGAGAGTAGCATGGAGGAGAGGGGAGAGGAGAGAGCATGGAGGAGAGGGAGAGGAGAGTAGTGAGGAGGAGGGAGAGGAGAGTAGCGAGGAGGAGAGGGGAGGGAGAGTAGCATGGAGGAGAGGGGAGGAGAGTAGCATGGAGGAGAGGGAGAGGAGAGGGGAGAGGAGAGTAGTGAGGAGGGAGAGAGGGAGAGGAGAGGAGAGGAGGAGGAGAGGGAGAGGAGAGTAGCGAGGAGGAGAGGGGAGAGGAGAGTAGCGAGGAGGAGAGGAAGGGGAGAGGAAGCGAGGAGGAGAGGGAAGGGAGAGAGTAGCGAGGGAGGAGAGGGGGAGAGGAGAGTAGCGAGGAGAGAGAGGGGAGAGGAGAGAAGCGAGGAGGAGAGGGGAGAGGAGAGAAGCGAGGAGGAGAGGGGAGAGGAGAGAAGCGAGGAGGAGAGGGGAGAGGAGAGGGGAGAGGAGAGTAGTGAGGAGGAGAGGGGAGAGGAGAGTAGTGAGGAGGAGAGGGGAGAGGAGAGAGTAGTGAGGGAGGAGATTTATAGGATTTTTATTGAGGAGGAGAGGGAGATTTATTATTTATTAGGAGACATTTTTTAGTATTATTTATTTTAGGGATTTATTATTATTATTAGGAGGATTATTTATTAGAGAGGATTTATTATTATTATTATTATTATATTATTATTAGGGGATTAGGAGAGTAGCGATTTTTAGGGGAGAGGAGAGTAGCGATTTTATTATTATTATTTATTTTAGGGATTTTTTATTATATTTATAGCGAGGATTAGATTATTATTATTATTAGGGAGGATTAGATTATTATTATTTTAGATTATTATTATTATTATTATTATTATTATAGGGGATTATTATTATTATTATTAGATTATTAGGGGATTATTATTAATATTAGAGGATATTTAGGGGGATTATTATTATTATTAGGGAAGGGATTATTATTATTATTATTATTATTATTTATTATTATTATTATTATTATTATTATTATTTATTATTTATTATTATTATTATTATTATTAGATTATTATTATTATTATTTATTATTATTATTATTATTATTATTATTATTATTATTATTATTATTTATTATTTATTATTATTATTATTTTATTATTATTATTATTATTATTATTATTAGGAGATTATTAGGATTTATTATTATTATTATTTATTATTATTATTATTATTATTATTATTTATTATTATTAGGGATTATTATTATTATTATTATTAGATTATTATTATATATTATTATTATTATTATTAGGATTATTATTATTATTATTTATATTATTATTTTATTATTATTATTATTATTTATTATTATTATTTATTATTATTGATTATTATTAGGGGATTTAGATTATTATTAGGAGAGGATTAGGGGATTAGGATTAGTAGCATAGGGAGGAGAGGGATTATTATATTAGGATTAGGGAAGGGATTATTTATTAGAGGAGATTAGGGGAGAGGAGAGTAGCGAGGAGGAGAGGGAGAGGAGAGTAGCGAGGGAGAGGGGAGAGGAGAGTAGCGAGGAGGAGAGGGAGAGGAGATTTAGGAGGATTTAGTGATAGGAGGATTATTAGAGATTATTTATTATTTATTATTAGGAGGATTATTATTATTATTATTAGGGGAGAGGGAGAGTATTAGGAGGAGAGGGGAGAGGATTATTATTTAGCGAGGAGGAGAGGGGAGAGGAGATTAGCGAGGATTTTTAGAGAGGAGAGGTAGAGGGGAGAGGGGAGGGGAGGAGGGGATTAGGGAGAGGAGAGGGAGGGAGGAGAGGGGAGAGGAATATAGAGGAGGAGAGGAGAGGAGAGGAGAGTAGCAGGAGGGGAGGGGAGAGGAGAGTAGCGAGGAGGAGAGAGGGAGAGGAGAGGGAGAGGGAGGGAGAGGAGGAGGAGATGGGGAGAGGAGAGTATGAGGAGGGGGAGAGGGGAGAGGAGAGTAGTGGGGAGAGAGGGAGGGGAGAGGAGAGAGAGGGGAGGAGAGGGAGGGGAGAGAGGAGAGGAGAGGAGAGGGAGAGGAGAGAGCAGGGAGGAGAGGGGAGAGGAGATTAGCGAGGAGAGGGGAGAGGAGAGAGGGGGAGGAGAGGGAGAGGGAGAGGGAGAGGAGAGAGGAGGGGAGAGGAGAGAAGGGAGAGGGAGAGGGAGAGGAGAGGGGAGAGGGAGAGGGAGGAGGAGAGGGGAAGGGAGTAGGTGAGGAGAGGGGGAGGGAGAGAGAGGGGAGAGCGAGAGAGGGGAGAGGAGAGGGAGAGGAGAGGGGAGAGGAGAGTAGAGGAGGAGAGGGAGAGGAGAGTAGAAGGGAGGAGAGGGAGAGAGGAGAGTAGAGAGGGAGGAGAGAGGGAGAGGAGAGTAGTGAGGAGAGATGGGGAGAGGAGAGTAGGAGGAGGGAGAGGGGAGAGGAGAGGGAGGAGAGGGGAGAGGAGAGTAGTGAGGAGGAGAGGGAAGGGAGAGGAGAGGGAAGGGAGAGGAGAGAGAGAGGGGGAGAGGGAGAGGGGAGGGAGAGGGGAGAGGAGAGGGGAGAGGAGAGTATTATGAGGAGGAGAGGGGGAGAGGAGATTAGCGAGGAGGAGAGGGGAGAGGAGAGGAGAGGAGATAGGGAGGAGGAGAGGGTAGCGAGGAGGAGAGGGGAGATTATGAGGGGATTATTTTAGAGTAGTGAGGAGTGAGAGGGAGAGGAGACATTAAACATTTTATTTATTATAGGATTATTAGGACAGGGGTATTTATTTATAGAGGGGAGAGGAGGGAATTATTAGGAGGAGAGGGGATTAGGAGAGTACACAGGAGGATTAGGGGAGGGATTATTTAGTGAGGAGGAGATTAGGAGATTAGCGTGGGATTAGGGGATTATTATTTTATTATTAGGAGGAGAATTATTATTATTATTAGGAAGGGGAGGAGGAGATTATTATTATTATTAGGGGATTATTATTTTTATTTATATTTATTAGGATATTATTATTATTTATTTTATTATTATTATTATTATTATTATTATTATTATATTATTATTTTATTATTTATTAGGAGAGGAGATTATTTAGGATTATTATTATTAGGGAGAGTAGCGAGGAGGAGATTATTTAGAGGAGATTATTATTATTTAGGAGAGGGAAGGGGATATTATTATTTACAGAGGGAAGGGGATATTATTTATTATTTATTTTTATTATTATTATTATTTATTTTATTATTTATTATTTATTATTATTATTATTATTTAGGAGGAGATTATTATTTTATTATTTATTATTATTATTATTATTATAGCGATATTATTATTATTATTATTATTATTATTTTTATTATTATTTATTTATTTATTATTATTATTATTATTATTATTATTATTTATTATTTTATTATTTATTAGCGATTAGGAGGGGATTTTTTTATTATTATTTATTATTAGGGGATATTATTATTAGCAGGAGGAGATAGGATTTATTATTATTATTATTATTATTATTTATTATAGATTTAGATTATTATTTATTATTATTAGAGGATTAGGGAGATTATTATTTATTATTTTATTATTTATTAGGAGATAATATTAGGGAGAGGGGAGGGAGATTAGGAGATTAGCGAGGATTATTAGGGATTAGGAGATTATTATATTATTATTATTATTATTATTATTTATTATTATTATATGGCCGGGAGGATTTAGAGGATTAGCGAGGATTATAGGAGAGGATTATTAGGGGATTATTGAAGAGATGGAGGAGGAGAGGGGAGAAGATAGTGAGGAGGAGAGGGGACATTTTTATTATTAGGAGGAGGAGAGGAGAGAGGAGAGGGACAGAGAGAGTAGGGAGATATTAGAGAGCAGAGGAGAGGATATTAGAGAGTAGTGAGGAGGAGAGGGAGAGGATTAGAGGAGGAGAGGGAGGGAGAGAGTATTATGGAGGAGAGGGGAGGAGAGTAGCGGGAGGAGAGGGGAATTATTAAGGAGATTTGAGGAGGAAGGGGATTAGAGTAGCGAGGATTATTATTATTAGCGAGGAGGAAGGGAGAGGAGAGTAGTGAGGAGGAGAGGGGGAGAGGAGAGTAGCGAGAGGAGATTATTAGGAGAGTAGTGAGGAGGAGAGGGGAGAGGAGAGTTATTGGAGGAGAGGGGAGAGGAGAGCAGAGGGAGGGGAGAGAGAGTATTATTAGGAGAGGGGGAGAGGGATTATTATTAGAGGATTATTAGAGGGATTAGGAGAGGGATGGATATTAGGGGAGAGGAGATTAGGGAGGAGAGGGGAGAGGAGAGGAGGAGAGGGGATTATTATTAGGAGGAGAGGGGAGAGGAGATTTAGTGATTATTAGGGGATTAGGAGATTATGAGGAGGGGGGATTAGGGAGAGTAGCGATTATTATTAGGGGAGAGAGGACATTAGGAGAGAGGATTAGGGATTAGGAGATTTTAGGAGGAGGAGAGGGGGAGATTAGGGAGATTAGGAGAGGGGATTAGGAGAGTATAGGAGGAGAGGGAGATTATTATTAGCGATGGAGGAGAGGGATTTATATTATTATTAGGAGACAAGAGGAGATAGTGAGGAGGATTATTATTATTATTATTAGGGAGGAGAGGGAGATTATTATTATTATTATTTATTAGAGGGGAGATATTATTATTATTTTTAGAGGGAGAGGATATTAGAGGATGGAGGAGGGAGTAGGAGGAGTAGAGGGGAGGAGAGGGGGATATTATATTATTATTAGCGAGGATTTTATTATTATTATTATTATATTATTATTAGGGGAGATATTATTATTATAAATAGGGATTATTTATCTTATTTTTTATATTAGGAGGATAGGGAGAGGATTATATATTATTATTATTATTATTATTATTATTAGTAGTGACTTTAGAGGGGATTATTATTATTATTATTATTTATTAGGGATTTTATTAGGAGGGAGAGGGGAGGGAGAGAGAGGGGGATTATTAGAGGAGATCCCCAGGAGAGGAGAGTAGTGAGGATTATTATTATTATTATTATGATTAGGATTATATCCTTATTTATTATATTATTTATTAGGAGGAGAGGGGATATATTATTATTATTATTAGATCCCCCATATTATTAATTATTAGGATATTATTTTATATTTATATTATTATTAGGGGGGGAGAGGGGATTATTTAGATATATTATTATTAGGGGAATTATTATTAGATCCATTATTATTATTATTAGCATTAGTGTTTAGGATATTATTATTATTATTATTTTATTAGTGAGGAGGATTAGGGATTAGGATTTTTTATATTAGGATTATTATTATTATTATTTTATTATTATTATTATTATATTATTTTATTAGGGGAGAGGATTATTATGAGCGAGGATTAGGAGAGGATTATTATTAGAGGGAGATTTTAGAGTTTAGGGATATTATTATATTACTATTATTATTATTATTATTAGGGGAGATTAGTAGCGAGGAGGGATTTATTTATTATTAGCGAGGAGGATTATTATTATTATTTAGCGAGGAGGATTATTATTATTATTATTATTAGGGTCCAGGAAGGGGAGATTTGGATTATTATATTATTTATTATTAGATTATTATTATTTAATATTTATTATATTATTATTATTATTATATTTATTATTTATTATTATTATTATTATTTATTTATTTTATTATTTTTATTATTTATTATTTTTATTATTAATATTATATTATTATTATTTATTATTTTTACATTATTTATTTTTATTATTTAATATTATTTATTATTTATTATATTATTATTTTTATTTTATTTATTATTATTATTATTTATTTTTATTTTTATTTATTATTATTTTTTTTTATTATTTATTATTTATTATTTATTATTATTATTAGATTATTTATTTATTATTATTATTATTATTTATTATTTATTATTATTATTTATTATTTATTATTTATTATTTATTATTTATTATTTATTATTATTATTTATTATTTATTATTTATTATTATTATTATTTATTATTTAGGGATTATTATTAGGAGGATTATTTATATTTATTATTTTAGGGGAGAGGGATTAGGAGAGTAGCATGGAGGAGAGGGGGAGGAGATTAGCGAGGATAGAGGGGGAGAGGAGATATGGGGACTTATTATTAGGAGAGTAGGGGGAGGAGAGGAAGGGGAGAGGAGAGTAGCGAGGACTTATATAGGGAGGATTATTATTAGGATTAGGGATTACTTATTAGTTAGGAGGAGATTTATTATTAGGAGGACTTATATTAGGGGATATTTTTAGGAGAGGATTATTATTATTATTTATTTAGCGGGGATTATTATTTTATTTTATTTATTTATTTATTTAATTTATTTATTATTTATTTATTTATTATTTAGGATTATTTAGGGATTATTTATTATTTATTGGGAGGGAGTATTTATTTATTTATTTAGGGGATTTAGGATTGGTGCAGGGAGAGGGAGAGGGATTAATTAGGGAGAGAGTAGCATGGATTAGGGGTATTTAACGAAGGATTTTATTTATTATTTATTTAGGGAGGAGGGGAGGAGGAGAGGGAGGGAGAGGAGAGGAGAGGGAGAGGAGAGAAGCGAGGAGGAGAGGGGAGAGGAGAGGGGAGAGGATTTATTTAGGAGGAGAGGGGAAGGAGATTTAGTGAGGAGGAGAGGGAGAGGAGAGTAGTGGAGGGAGGAGAGGGAACTGAGGAAGGGAGGGGGAGAAACACAGGAGGGGAGAGGAGAGTAGCGAGGAGGAAGGGGGAGGGAGAGAAGGAGAGGAGAGTACGAGGAGGAGAGGGAAGGGAGAGTAGCGAGGGAGGAGAGGGAGAGGAGAGTAGAGGAGGAGAGGGGAGAGGATCAGGGGAGGAGAGTCCTAGAGGAGAGAGCGAGGGAGGGAAAGAAAAGTGAGGGGGAGGAGAGGGGAGAGGAAGGGGAGGATTTCAGGGAAGGGGAGAGGAGAGGGGGGGAGAGGGGGAGGGAGAGGGGAGAGGGAGAGAGGGGAGAGGAGAGGGAGGAGGAGTTTTGAGAGGAGAGTAGGAGGAGGAGAGGGAAGGAGATTAGCTGAGGAGAGAGGGGAGAGAGGAGAGAGGATAGAGGAGGAGAGAGGGAGAGGAGAGAAGCGAAAGGAGAGGGGGATATATAGAGAGGAAAGAGGGATGCAGGGGAGAGGAGAGTAGTGAGGAGGAGAGGGGGGAGAGGAGAGAGTGAGAGGAGAGGGGAGAGGATTGATCAGTGAGGAGGAGAGGGAGAGGACCAGGGGAGAAAGCAATTGATTGACATGATTTGGAAAGGAGGAGCCTCCTCTAGAGGAGAGGGGAGGGAGGGTAGCCGGAGAGGAGAGGTGAGTAGAGGAGCTTTAGGGAGAGAGGAGAAGAGGGAGAGGAGAGTAGTCGAGGAGAGCTGGAGAGGGAGCCTCAGCGCAGGACAGACCTCTCAGGGAAGGAGCATACGTAACTGAACGAAGT